>NC_039245.1:10051206-10283496 GCF_003368295.1 Carassius auratus | reverse complement strand
TCAGTACAATTCAGTTGGTGCCATCATGTAATGTGCAATATCTATGTCCTTTTCCATAAAATAAAATTTTTCCCGGTAATTTTTCCCACCCAAAAAAACAACAAACTAATCTTCCCTTAAATGGTTGCTCCAATTTTCTAGAAAATCAAATCAGATAATCTTCAGACTATGCTGGTAAAAAAAAAGTTATCAGAAGCTTTTGATAAACCCAACGATTCTTGAATAACATGCAAACAAATTCGAAGAAGGGCATGCAAACTTGGACTCAAGCTATATTTTCTGCAATGGTTTAGCATATTTAGACCAAACTTGCTACTTGGTAGATGTTACAGTACAAATTGGTTTGGTTAGTAACTTCTAAAGATGGTAAACAACAAAGTATAAAACATATATATATATATACACTTGGGTATAGGTCTGCAGTTCTTATACTAACGTCAAACATGATTTTCCTTGTCCATTTTTACAGGAACATGAATTTAAGAAGAAATCTGAGATGTTTCACTGCCAGTTTAAGAACTTAAAAGATGTCTGCAAGTACTTCAGGAACCACTGGGAGACAATTGGTCATCTGTGGTCTAACTTCGGAAGATGTTATAAGCATGGAGACTCTGACACAAACAATCTAGAACGGTATTTATAATTTTTATGCATGTTTACTGCATTATGTATTTTGGACTTGCTAGTGTATTTTGAAGCTAGTGTGTGTTTTGAGTATTTATTAATTTGTTCAAAAGTGTACATTGTAATAATTCCAACCTGTTGCTGCACTTCATTCTGATCAAATTTTCCCCCTTATAGTTTCTTCCACCGTTTAAAATACCAATTCCTCTGTGGCATCCGCAATCGTAGATTGGATCATTTGATTGCTGTGCTGCTGAACAAGACTGACAAGTACTTCAATATAATACAGGATTTGCAGTCTGTTGGGAGGGTCAGTAACCCTTTGGAATGCAAAAATGGAAGAAATAAAGCAATCTGCTGAGAGGATGCTAGAGAATGGATGGGCCATGAAAATTACCATAGCTTCAAAAGAAACATATGTATACAATGTTCCATCTGAGAATAATCCACATATAGTTTACTGTGTGTGTCCTGCAGAACAGTTCTGCAGTTGTGAAGCTGGTAAAAGGGCACATACGTGTAAGCATCTCTTTTATTAAGTCTTCTCACTTGCTGTGGTCCTGAGAATTTTCCAGACATGGACACACAACTGGACGGCAGGCCCATGCCAATAACTTGATTCGAACAAATAAGTATAGCATTACTGCAAAGCCTCAAAAAACAATAGAGGTTGAAAGCTTATTTGGAAGAGCAGCATCAAAACCGTGTATTGTGACAAGTATATGTGACTGCTGTACTTTCTCATACCATAAATATGTGCTTGTCTACTGCTTGCGAAGGGACTTCTGAATGAGGTGATTGAGACAAAATCAAGAAGTTCTATGAACAATTCAGTAGAGCCGATACAAAATGAAATTGAGAATGAAAGTGCATATGAAGATATGCGTCGTACAACTATCAGGAAACTGGAAAGCGTACTGAAGATTCTAGATGGGAGAGAATTCCAGAGGATATTGCCCATAAAGTGAATGAACTAGAAGTGCAAACCAAAAGAAGAAAGTATGAACATTAATGGATTTGGGAGATCTTGTGATGCGGACATGTCACGAAAATACATTCACTGTTTGCAACAAGAAAAAGAAAGACAGACAGAGAAACTAAACTCAAAAACAGGACATCTGTCACATCAAGTTTTCCTGTTAAGTCAAGACAGAAAAACGCAGAGCAAACAGTGGCCAAAAAAGTAATTCAATAAAGTTTAAAAGAAATGTTTTATTCAAGTGCATATTCTCTGCCCATTTTTATCAAACTTTGTATTGTTATCTAATACATCTCTGTTACCCCTTCAGTAATCCCAATATATATTTACTATAAACTGACCACAAAAATAAAACTTTGTATTTTGTATTGTTCTAGAATGAAATAAAAATCCAAATTATAGATCAAGTATCTGAACTTCCTGTTTTTATTTCTACAAATCTGAACTGATTTGTATGAATGTGACTTCACATTTGATATGTGTGCCCCTTATGGGTGCTGAGTTTTTCCCTTACAGTCCTCTAAGAAAGGAAAAGAAAATCAGCGGCTGTAGTTCCAAAGCGGTGGAGTGGCCAAATACCAGCTCTGATTCAGGGCCAAGGCTTTTGCACCATTAAGCTTCATTTGTTCAATGGTTCTCGCTGCAAACAATATTTTAAATGTACCATGTTACTTGATGCTGCCTATCATCACTTTTCTGTTATAAATCACAAAAGACATTTACATTTTTGGCTCTAGTTGATTAACTGACTTCTTGATACAGGGACCTAGTTGACAGGCCTAAAAAGGTTTGTACAATGGTAATGTAAGGAATAAAATGCACATTTAAGGCCAGTTAATTTTAACAAACCAACTAAAACATCTACAAAAAAGTCGGCTAATTTTTTCAGCTGTGTGCTAGATAAAAACTTAAATTTCAGTAAGATTTTAATGCCAAAAGAGCGTTTGCGCTAAACCCTTAGTAAATATGGCGCCTTTTAAACCAAGGAACTTTTTGCCCATTGGTCGTACATTAAAACAACATTCAAGATGCCCAATCCTTAAAATGTATTTAAATGTTCAGCAAAGCAGACATAAGTTTAAAAATCATTATTTTTCAAAAAGGATGTCAGGCTGAATACAATAAATAATTCTTATTTCTTTGGGAAAATAAATACTGATATACAGTGTCACATCTTAACTCACTCCTGGATGTTTTCCTCATAGCCAATAAATAAAGGTGCAGCCACCAATATATTATAAGACATGATACCAAACAGAGGAAGAAAGAGAGCTTACACAGACATACTTACAGTGTTGCTGGGATGTCCTCTTCAGGTATCCCAGAAAGTAGTTGGTCTTTTGGCACATGTTTGGTCAGTGCCATTCCAAACCCCTTGGCAAGGTCTTCCGCCTCTCCCTCTGTTAAAGTGCTGAATATCGTCACCTTTGTCTTTGCCTTTTTAGGCTGCTGCAGCACATTGGGTGGAACATCTTTTTTGCCAACCTATGTATAAACAAGTACAATGTCACAGATGCAAAGCATGTGAGCAGAGAGCTTTCTAAATATCACTCATGTATTCTATAAATAGCCATAAGAGGCAATGTGGCAAACTGTGTATGATTTGTGACCACTAATAATCCAAGATGATGCACCTTGCGTTTAAAAAACAGTGATATTTATGCTTCTTATTAACTTGCAGCCCTTAAACTATTTATTTGGCCACTACATCTTATAACTACTTTTGTGCTTTTATACGTAAATGTAGGCAATACAAACCCTTATTAACGCTCTGAACATGTTTGTGGACATGTTTTCTCCTTTGACTCTTCTCTTCAGCTCATCTTCATCTACCTGGTAGGTCTTTCCTTGTGCTGTTAGCCTTCCTAAAACTTTATACACTTTCTTTTCTTTTTCCTGCACTTCCTCGTGTTCCCTATGTCTTTCTCCATTGTGCTTATGCCTCTCTTCCTCCTTGGTTTCCTCCATCTCTTCCTCGCTGCAACAGGCCACAGGTTTACCTATGGCCTCCAACATGGATATAACTTTCTCTTCTGTTCAAAAATATGTCAGAATATGTGTGATTACTAGCTAACAACACCTGTTTCTAAACAAACAATACTTGTGTCTAACACAAACAAACTAAACTCAGACACTCCTTTTCTGACATGATTTCTGATATGAAAAATGACAAATATCGACTGATATATCGGTTGACCACTAGAGAAAATAACAACAAACAGACCATATATGAGAACTAGGTCCTTGTTTTGGCCTGCAAATGTGCATAGTGTTTACACTGACTCATCGAATATGAATTGAAAACTAATTTGGAAAATGGCTATCCCAGGTGAAGTCACTGTAATAGTGCAAATGAGGTTTAGCCAAAGTTCAGTTAGGTCAGTCAAATGCAAGAATTAGAAAAGTTACCCTGTTGTAGTGCAGAGCCTTCATCAGATCCAGAGGTCTCAACTAACACGTCTGGGTCAGCTGTGTTAAACAGAATACATAAATGTGAGAGATAATCTAAATGAGACTTCATAGCAACTGGTGCAAGAGATCCAACCAGTCAATAACAAAAAAGTCATTAATATAATATATAATTACCTGAGTGTGCTGCAGTATCTGATGCAGGCAAAGAGATTTGGGCCAATGGGTTGCTGTCTTCTGTATAGAAAGTTATACACAAAATTTTGTGACATCACCTACAACAAATGTGCTTATGACTAGTGCATAAAAACATCACTACAGTCATAAAGAAAACAAGATGAGTGCAAAACCTTTTTGGTGTTTAATGTTACTGGAATGAGTGAGTGAGCATGTGAATGTGAATAAAAAATACTAATTGCATTTTTGCGTTACATTTTCATTTGTTGAGATAAAAGAGCCATGCAGTAGAGTTCACTTCTGTTATGACATTACTTCTTAGATTTACTCATTAAACAGAAAATCAAACCACATTTGCCACTTGTTAGGGAACCATGTATACCCTCATTGTATGTGCATTGATAACAGGACAAAGGAGATTGCTTAATGTACCGTATGTGCATGCGTGATGAGACAATTCAAATACAGTTTTACCTTGACATATGTAGCACATGGGTGTGGCTGCACACAGTACATGCAGCACTGCCCCACAGGTACATGCCATCTGTTAAAACAAAATACAGTGAAATCACATATACAATAGGGATGTGAACCTCATGTATACAAGTCTCATATATATATATATAAGGCTGCTAAAATAGATTATTTTAACAATCTGTTGATAAGGTTTTAATACAGTAAATGCTTAAAAAAATTATATTCTATACATTGACCCAAATTACCCAGTCAATACACTTAACTCAACCCACTGATCATCTGACTTTAAACTTTCATACAGTGTGAATCCATATGCATACAGTAAATACACATTTAATTCATAAATAATGGAAAGTAATAGTATTAAATGAGCAAGAAATATGTCAAGGGTCCAATTTTCGGAAGGCGAGCTTGTGAAAGGGTTATGTGTAATATACAGTCAGGTCCATAAATATTGGGACATAGACACAATTCTAATCTTTTTGGCTCTATACACCACCACAATGGATTTGAAATGAAACAAACAAGATGTGCTTTAACTGCAGACTTTCAGCTTTAATTTGAGGGTATTTACATCCAAATCAGGTGAACGGTGTAGGAATTACAACAGTTTGTATATGTACATCCCACTTTTTAAGGGACCAAAAGTAATGGGACAGATTAACAATCATAAATCAAACTTTCATTTTTTAATACTTGGTTGCAAATCCTTTGCAGTCAATTACAGCCTGAAGTCTGGAGATCAATTAGACATCAGCGTACACTGGGTTTCATCCCCGGTGATGCTCTGCCAGGCCTCTACTGCAACGGTCTTCAGTTCCTGCTTGTTCTTGGGGCATTTTCCCTTCAGTTTTGTCTTCAGCAAGTGAAATGCATGCTCAATCGGATTTAGGTCAGGTGATTGACTTGGCCATTGCATAACATTCCACTTCTTTCCCTTAAAAATCTCTTAAATACGTAAATACCCTAAAATTAAAGCTGAAAGTCTGCAGTTAAAGCACATCTTGTTTGTTTCATTTCAAATCCATTGTGGTGGTGTATAGAGCCAAAAAGATTAGAATTGTGTCGATGTCCCAATATTTATGGACCTGACTGTACTTATTTACAGCACAGCTACCAGAAGCATATTATGATTTTTTTATTCAACTTACATCAGCAGAAATACGGAACCTTAACTTAAAAATGTATTTGCCTGATTTTCGTAAAGTTTGAGATATATGTGTCCTAGTGCCATAAGAGAGACTATTTAAAGCTATCCCACATAACTGTGCAAAACTACAGCTTTGATGAGTTCAATTCAGTTAATCGAGGTAATGAAGGTATAAATGGCAAACAAATGTAGCAAAGTTATAAGTAGATTTGTGGCCCTAAAACGACAGCAAAAATATACAAAAAATAAATAACTTATATATACATATACATACATAAATGCACTTACTTTCTTTCTTCCTGAAATATTTTTGGCACAAATTCCACATTTTTTGGTTCGATCTGTAAACATATACAAAAAAAAGTGTTTATTATTATTTTTTATTTTTTTTTCTTGCTTGCATATGCACTTTGGTTTATAGATTTTTATTTATTTATTTTCATTGAATAAATATACATTTACTTATTCAACAGTGGCCTGTTACTTCACTTATTTGACTGACCATGGAGGATCTGATTACCCAGTATCCTTCAACAACAGTTTTAAATGAGCAATACATATGGCAAGGGGCCAAATCTCAGAACTTTTAAATGTATAATAATACCCATTTAAAACATTTCCATCAATAAGGCACATACCTAAAGATTCAAACAAAAGTGAGGACAGGCGCATTCTTTCCTGTTGTATTACAGGGCACTGGAAGGAGGTTATAAAGCCACCAGCCTTCAGAAATTCAGTGGCAAACTTAAAGGAAGACAAACATTTTTAAAGAATAAAAATAAGATAGAGAGAAACCTATCTGTCACTACAGAATCTGACAATTATTGGCACTTTAATAAAACCATGTACAAAGGAAGATTATGTATGATAATAAGTTTAAATTTAATTTGTTTAAAAAACATGCATGCAATGATCTACGCTTGATAACTTACTGCAAGTGTGTGGATACCACATGACACTGAATCGGTTTGCAAATTATGTTTTGTGGTTTTGAGGTCCCACTCTCCTTTTACTCCCCTTGAGGCTGCAAATGCACTGTAATCAACAAAATCACAATTGCCACTAGCATACAATTCCAACAATTAATTTCAAAATAAACATTTTGTCATAATCTACTCTTTTTTGTGTGTCCTAATAACAAACTTAAGATACAGTGAGGAGTACTTGTGCTAGTCACGGGAACTAATTGTGCAACAGTGGGACTGTATACTGGATACTATGCGAGTTGTGGTTGTGAGGCATTTGATTAGAAATCGGGTCAGCTGGAAAATTAATTATAGTACTAGCAGGTACTGCCATTTTAGATAAATTGGCACTTAAAGTAGACTTTTAAACAAAACAATGAATACTTACGACCAGTGCTGAGCAATTGCTTGGCATTGCCACTCTGTCTCTCCAAGTGAGTTAAAGTAGGTGATGCACCTTCTGTCAACATTGCAATGCTAAAACAGAAATATATGAAGTTATAATAACCATAAGACAATTAATGCAATACCATTCACTCTGCCTTATGGCAAAACATGTAGTCCTGACATGCTCAAAGTGCCATGCTCCAACAACTCACACCAGCAGGAAATTGCACCAGTTTATATGATCCTAAGACCTAAGAGCAGAGGTCTCCAAAGGAACCGCTTTCCTGCAAAGTTTAGCTATAACATACAATAAAACTCACAAGAACCAGGCGCATTCTTTCTTGTTGTTTTACAGGGCACTGGAAGGAGGTAATGAAGCCACCAGCCCTCTGAAATTCAGTGGCAAACCAAAGAATGACAAACATTTTATAGCCCCCATATAGGATCTCTCATTTGAATAGATATGATATAGACATTTGATATAGATAACATGAAATAATGCACCTGGTTCTTGTGAGTTTAATTGTATGTTGGAGCATGGAACTTTGAGCATTTCAGGACTACATGTTTGGACAATTAAATACACAAGAACCTGCTAATTAAGGTCTCACTAGGCATACAAGAAAATTTTAATCAGGTGTGTTGGTAAACTCAGCAGGTAAGTGACCCTCCCAGACCAATTGAAGACCCTGCCTTAAGAGTTTGAAGCCAAGGGGGGCTAAACTGACCTAGTAATTTTTATTACCAGGAACATTTAAGGGGAACAAAAGGATTAATGTGTGGTGTAGCTTATAATAATATGAAACATTTTATTCATAATTTGAACATGTAATAATATATATTAGTTTTTTTTTTGTTTTGTTGAAAGTTTAGAAATTTCAGGGTTTCCCGCAGCATTTGTGAGCTCAGAGCTGCTGTTACTGGAGCCGTTACCGGTGAAACTTCTACCTCTCCTGCTATTAAAGCGTGTCCTGTTGGCAGAAAATGAATTTGCGGAGTGCCGCCACGAATAGAGTGTAAGGCTGTGGGAAACACTGAATATACCTGAACTATGTTGCACATTATGTCTATGCTCTATGCTAGCAGAGGTAGACATATCTATTAAAATAAGTGATCCTATATGGGGGCTATATGTCTTTTTTTTTAGGCAAGAATAAAATAGAATCCACATGCGAAAATGTTTTATCCTCAAAAAGGTTTGACTCACAAAAAAGCTCCAATGATTGCCATTCTCGAGATACACTCCAAACACCTCTGTTGCCCTTTCCAAAATGTTGTTCTGTTGATTTAGAGAAGTGCATGTGACAATCATCTACAGAATCAGGATGCTTTGATTAGCCTAGAAGCTATTCATTAATATAATACCTAAAAAAGAATAAATAAATAAATAACAGTGATATACCTTGAGAAAATAGTGGCTCTTTGCCCTTTTAGATCCATCCAGTATTTTCGTGAGGGCCTGACAATTGATATGTACAACACCTGGGCGATCCTGTTTTAAGGCAAAACCAAATATTGTTTTCCATTTCAACAGAGTTGAATATATTAACGTTACAAATCAAGCTTAACTGTACAGTTTTAAAATTATATTCGTATGTGTATCATTAATTTCTATTTTATTATTAATATTATCATTATTTAGGTGTACTCTTCAAGATATTGCTGATAAAATTTCACTTACCTTGCTAAGGATATCACATATGGAATTCATGACCTGAATATTTCAAGGACAAATGTGAGATTTAAAATAAATAAGTAAAAAAAATAACTGCTCTATTTTTTTGTCACACAGAAATGTTGTGAATCATTTATATCACTAGTCCTTTTTCATACTCTTTAACTATGTAGAAAAAAAACCTAACCCGGCAAGCAAATACATTTTGTAAAAAAATATTTAGTTAAAAATATACAGAACTCCAGTGGACGAGTAGAACAGAAAACATGTTTGAAGGCTAAATTCTAGAAGTAGGCCATGGTGGCTTGTTTTGGTGGTAGGAAATACGTGACAGAAAATAAGTGTAAGAATTTATAACGGATAATAATTTACCTCGTCAGAAACTTGCTCATCCCTCATTAAAGTGTTCAAACTGTTCACTTGAATGTCATATGGCCCCACACTTCCTAATGTGAATATTGGGCTCTTGTTTTGGAGACACCTTAATGCCTTATCTACGCAGATGAATAATAATTAATAAATGACACATTTTGCAACCACACTAATTTTCATTAACAATAAATATGGGAAATGCAGATCTGAATACATTGTAAAGGTATTTTTATAACAACATGCTGTAAAATAAGTTGCTTATCATGTAGGTTATGGAGAAGCAATCCCCCTTAAGTGAAATCAAACCTTCCATTGTGTGCTCTTGGTCACTTGGTGCCCTTTAAATACAGAAGTAACAGACAGTTTTTAATGATAGATCTTATCTCATTATATTGTATAGGTCAGTATATAATCATGAGGAAAAGTTTTTTTGAGCAAACTGTAATATCTTAGATCCATCTGGAATTTTGGATTCCAAGATGTTACAGTGAACTGAAAGTTTAAATACATTTAAAGCTGCAGTAGGGAACTTTTGACGCTCTAGCGGTTAATAAACAGAACTGCTTGCGTCGTGCGGAAGAACATTGTAGCTGGAGCTACTTCGCTCTGTTTATGTCTATGAAGAATCACAAAGGTACTGGGTTACTCCGCCGCGGTATCCCCGAAGCAGTCTAAAATAAATCAGTAATGACTTGAGGTCATCATATTCATATGTAACAATAAATCAGTAATGACTTGAGGTCATCATATTCATATGTAACAATAAATCAGTGATGACTTGAGGTCATCATATTCATATGTAACAATAAATCAGTAATGACTTGAGGTCATCATATTCATATGTAACAATAAATCAGTGATGACTTGAGGTCATCATATTCATATGTAACAATAAATCAGTAATGACTTGAGGTCATCATATTCATATGTAACAGAATAAATCAGTGATGACTTGAGGTCATCATATTCATATGTAACAGAATAAATCAGTAATAACTTGAGGTCATCATATTCATATGTAACAATAAATCAGTAATGACTTGAGGTCATCATATTCATATGTAACAGAATAAATCAGTAATGACTTGAGGTCATCATATTCATATGTGACAGAATAAATCAGTAATGACTTGAGGTCATCATATTCATATGTGACAGAATAAATCAGTAATGACTTGAGGTCATCATATTCATATGTAACAATAAATCAGTAATGACTTGAGGTCATCATATTCATATGTGACAGAATAAATCAGTAATGACTTGAGGTCATCATATTCATATGTAACAATAAATCAGTAATGACTTGAGGTCATCATATTCATATGTAACAGAATAAATCAGTAATGACTTGAGGTCATCATATTCATATGTGACAGAATAAATCAGTAATGACTTGAGGTCATCATATTCATATGTGACAGAATAAATCAGTAATGACTTGAGGTCATCATATTCATATGTAACAATAAATCAGTGATGACTTGAGGTCATCATATTCATATGTAACAATAAATCAGTAATGACTTGAGGTCATCATATTCATATGTAACAGAATAAATCAGTAATGACTTGAGGTCATCATATTCATATGTGACAGAATAAATCAGTAATGACTTGAGGTCATCATATTCATATGTAACAATAAATCAGTAATGACTTGAGGTCATCATATTCATATGTAACAGAATAAATCAGTAATGACTTGAGGTCATCATATTCATATGTGACAGAATAAATCAGTGATGACTTGAGGTCATCATATTCATATGTAACAATAAATCAGTGATGACTTGAGGTCATCATATTCATATGTGACAGAATAAATCAGTAATGACTTAAGGTCATCATATTCATATGTAACAGAATAAATCAGTGATGACTTGAGGTCATCATATTCATATGTGACAGAATAAATCAGTGATGACTTGAGGTCATCATATTCATATGTAACAATAAATCAGTGCTGACTTGAGGTCATCATATTCATATGTAACAATAAATCAGTGCTGACTTGAGGTCATCATATTCATATGTAACAATAAATCAGTGATGACTTGAGGTCATCATATTCATATGTAACAATAAATCAGTGCTGACTTGAGGTCATCATATTCATATGTAACAATAAATCAGTGCTGACTTGAGGTCATCATATTCATATGTAACAATAAATCAGTGATGACTTAAGGTCATCATATTCATATGTGACAGAATAAATCAGTAATGACTTGAGGTCATCATATTCATATGTGACAGAATAAATCAGTGATGACTTGAGGTCATCATATTCATATGTGACAGAATAAATCAGTAATGACTTGAGGTCATCATATTCATATGTAACAATAAATCAGTGATGACTTGAGGTCATCATATTCATATGTAACAATAAATCAGTGATGACTTGAGGTCATCATATTCATATGTGACAGAATAAATCAGTGATGACTTGAGGTCATCATATTCATATGTAACAGAATAAATCAGTAATGACTTGAGGTCATCATATTCATATGTGACAGAATAAATCAGTAATGACTTGAGGTCATCATATTCATATGTGACAGAATAAATCAGTAATGACTTGAGGTCATCATATTCATATGTAACAATAAATCAGTGATGACTTGAGGTCATCATATTCATATGTGACAGAATAAATCAGTGCTGACTTGAGGTCATCATATTCATATGTGACAGAATAAATCAGTGCTGACTTGAGGTCATCATATTCATATGTGACAGAATAAATCAGTGATGACTTGAGGTCATCATATTCATATGTAACAATAAATCAGTGATGACTTGAGGTCATCATATTCATATGTGACAGAATAAATCAGTAATAACTTGAGGTCATCATATTCATATGTGACAGAATAAATCAGTGATGACTTGAGGTCATCATATTCATATGTGACAGAATAAATCAGTGATGACTTGAGGTCATCATATTCATATGTAACAATAAATCAGTGATGACTTGAGGTCATCATATTCATATGTGACAGAATAAATCAGTGCTGACTTGAGGTCATCATATTCATATGTGACAGAATAAATCAGTGATGACTTGAGGTCATCATATTCATATGTAACAGAATAAATCAGTAATGACTTGAGGTCATCATATTCATATGTGACAGAATAAATCAGTAATGACTTGAGGTCATCATATTCATATGTGACAGAATAAATCAGTAATGACTTGAGGTCATCATATTCATATGTAACAATAAATCAGTGATGACTTGAGGTCATCATATTCATATGTGACAGAATAAATCAGTGCTGACTTGAGGTCATCATATTCATATGTGACAGAATAAATCAGTGATGACTTGAGGTCATCATATTCATATGTGACAGAATAAATCAGTAATGACTTGAGGTCATCATATTCATATGTGACAGAATAAATCAGTGATGACTTGAGGTCATCATATTCATATGTAACAGAATAAATCAGTGATGACTTGAGGTCATCATATTCATATGTGACAGAATAAATCAGTAATGACTTGAGGTCATCATATTCATATGTGACAGAATAAATCAGTAATGACTTGAGGTCATCATATTCATATGTAACAATAAATCAGTGATGACTTGAGGTCATCCTATTCATATGTAACAATAAATCAGTGATGACTTGAGGTCATCATATTCATATGTGACAGAATAAATCAGTAATGACTTGAGGTCATCATATTCATATGTAACAGAATAAATCAGTAATGACTTGAGGTCATCATATTCATATGTGACAGAATAAATCAGTAATGACTTGAGGTCATCATATTCATATGTGACAGAATAAATCAGTAATGACTTGAGGTCATCATATTCATATGTAACAATAAATCAGTGATGACTTGAGGTCATCATATTCATATGTGACAGAATAAATCAGTGCTGACTTGAGGTCATCATATTCATATGTGACAGAATAAATCAGTGATGACTTGAGGTCATCATATTCATATGTGACAGAATAAATCAGTGATGACTTAAGGTCATCATATTCATATGTGACAGAATAAATCAGTGATGACTTGAGGTCATCATATTCATATGTGACAGAATAAATCAGTGATGACTTGAGGTCATCATATTCATATGTGACAGAATAAATCAGTGATGACTTGAGGTCATCATATTCATATGTAACAGAATAAATCAGTGATGACTTGAGGTCATCATATTCATATGTAACAGAATAAATCAGTAATGACTTGAGGTCATCATATTCATATGTAACAATAAATCAGTGATGACTTGAGGTCATCATATTCATATGTGACAGAATAAATCAGTGATGACTTGAGGTCATCATATTCATATGTGACAGAATAAATCAGTGATGACTTGAGGTCATCATATTCATATGTGACAGAATAAATCAGTAATGACTTGAGGTCATCATATTCATATGTGACAGAATAAATCAGTGATGACTTGAGGTCATCATATTCATATGTAACAGAATAAATCAGTAATGACTTGAGGTCATCATATTCATATGTGACAGAATAAATCAGTAATGACTTGAGGTCATCATATTCATATGTGACAGAATAAATCAGTAATGACTTGAGGTCATCATATTCATATGTAACAATAAATCAGTGATGACTTGAGGTCATCATATTCATATGTAACAATAAATCAGTGATGACTTGAGGTCATCATATTCATATGTGACAGAATAAATCAGTAATGACTTGAGGTCATCATATTCATATGTGACAGAATAAATCAGTGATGACTTGAGGTCATTATATTCATATGTAACAGAATAAATCAGTAATGACTTGAGGTCATCATATTCATATGTGACAGAATAAATCAGTAATGACTTGAGGTCATCATATTCATATGTGACAGAATAAATCAGTAATGACTTGAGGTCATCATATTCATATGTAACAATAAATCAGTGATGACTTGAGGTCATCATATTCATATGTGACAGAATAAATCAGTGCTGACTTGAGGTCATCATATTCATATGTGACAGAATAAATCAGTGATGACTTGAGGTCATCATATTCATATGTGACAGAATAAATCAGTGATGACTTAAGGTCATCATATTCATATGTGACAGAATAAATCAGTGATGACTTGAGGTCATCATATTCATATGTGACAGAATAAATCAGTGATGACTTGAGGTCATCATATTCATATGTGACAGAATAAATCAGTGATGACTTGAGGTCATCATATTCATATGTGACAGAATAAATCAGTGATGACTTGAGGTCATCATATTCATATGTGACAGAATAAATCAGTAATGACTTGAGGTCATCATATTCATATGTAACAGAATAAATCAGTGATGACTTGAGGTCATCATATTCATATGTAACAGAATAAATCAGTAATGACTTGAGGTCATCATATTCATATGTAACAATAAATCAGTGATGACTTGAGGTCATCATATTCATATGTGACAGAATAAATCAGTGCTGACTTGAGGTCATCATATTCATATGTGACAGAATAAATCAGTGATGACTTGAGGTCATCATATTCATATGTGACAGAATAAATCAGTGATGACTTAAGGTCATCATATTCATATGTGACAGAATAAATCAGTGATGACTTGAGGTCATCATATTCATATGTGACAGAATAAATCAGTGATGACTTGAGGTCATCATATTCATATGTGACAGAATAAATCAGTGATGACTTGAGGTCATCATATTCATATGTGACAGAATAAATCAGTGATGACTTGAGGTCATCATATTCATATGTGACAGAATAAATCAGTGATGACTTGAGGTCATCATATTCATATGTGACAGAATAAATCAGTGATGACTTGAGGTCATCATATTCATATGTAACAGAATAAATCAGTGATGACTTGAGGTCATCATATTCATATGTAACAGAATAAATCAGTGATCACGGATTATTACAGTAATAGATCAGTAATAAATCGCTTCTACCTGGATCTCGCAGCGAATTGCAGTACTGTCTGATGGTGGACCGAGCTGAATGGTCCGTGCGGCGAGCAAACTAGCGCTGTTTTGTTCCGCATTTCGGACGTTTGTCTTTGAATGCTACTGGACGCAACGAAACGGAAATGGACAATGGCACAGTGAAGTAACTTTACATGTTAACGAGAGAAATATTAAGAAAATTTGTGGTGGCGGCAGTCCGAGCGCTAAACCGGCAGAAAATAAGATCGCAATACGGCCAGTATTTAATCGCAGCCTTTTTATAGTTTGGGACAAAATAAAAAAAATGAAATAAATGTAAAAACAACATTTATCAGACTGTTTTATTTAGGCTAACTTTCCAATGCAAACTAACGTTAAAACTTCGGTGGTAAAAATAATCTAAAAAGAAATATGAATTGTACTATCATTAATATACTAATATAAATTTATACGAGAAATTAAAAAGTTGTGGTCTTACCTTTTTACTTGCTATCTTCTCTGGTATCACGGTGCTTGCAGATACAGGACAGTTTTTCTTTTCTTTGAATTTGTAAGAGGGGCGTTACTGTTATTTTGGCGGACTCTGCAATGCGCACATAGTGATGACGTCATAAACTTTGATTGGCTGAGGCAGTTGTTGTCCCAGGGTCATCATAAAAAAATATTGGTCTCAGGACAACGAGGACTTGGCAAAATCAGGACGTGCCACACGCACACACACACACACACACACACACACACACGCTCAGGCTGGGGACTGAGGGGGGCATGTTTTTAGAGGATTCAACTGAACAATGCTCATCTAGCACTAAGAGGAAACTTTTATCTGTTTCTTTATTGATTGTTTTATTCCCATTTAATTATTAGGATTTTTCTTTAAAACCTTGATTATATCGCTGTGAAACAATTTATGCAGTCAACAGATTATATTTGAGGGTACGTACACTCATATTTTGATATGAGCTCACATTCTCTTGTTGTTGATAATTTTTCTCGCACACATAGATCGACTGAGCAGAGCGAAAAATACAAGTAACCGCCAAAGTCAGATTTTTCATCTCATCTCATCCCATTCCTCGTCAAGAGTTTTAGATGAGTATGAAGCGGCCATGTCTATGTATTTTTCACAGCTCTTTTCTGATTTTACACAGAAATGTCTGACTGTATTTATACTAGTATGATATGGTACGTTACTGGCTAAGAGCACATGTGGACCCTTCAGTCTGATTTAAACAGATGTCATAGCGCATCCGCAGTACAACAGCTAAGCATGATATATTATAAAGCAGCTGTTGCAAGGTCCGGTGTCTATATTACAAACAGATGTTATAACACTTGTCATAAGGTTAATCCATAATCACATGATATATCACAAAACAGATAGCACAGCTGCCGATCATTCACGGATATTGTAAATATTGAGTAATTTCACATTGTTGACACACATGTTGTATAAGTATGATCAATGTAACTTACTACTTACAAGATTTCTCAAAAACTTGTGAATGGGTGGCTGTGTCTTATACCGTGTCTACACCAGATGAGAGCGCCGCGGCGTGACAAAATACTATAGAATCCATTATAATAAGCGATGCTGTCTACAGTGGATGCGGTGCAGCACGACACGACAAATCCCTGACCGTAAACTCCTGCCGAGTTCTGTTTATGACGGACTGACACAAAGTTTAAATCATTTTTAACAGTCGCTTTGGCGCATCCAGTGTAGATACGGTGTTATACATTTTTTATAAGGTTAAATGCAAGCATAAAACTCACCTTTGAATTTCCTCCTCTCTTCGTCTGATAATTTCGAGTCGAGCCTCTCTTATGAAGTACATTTTGACGATAAAGAAGCCGAAGTCCTCTGCTGGCGCTGTAGACATTGCTCCCCGCTGTTTGAAAATTCATTGCATTTAAAAAATATATATAAAGTATGTGTTATACAAATGGCTAAAACCATTGAGTGCATAGCTCCACGAACTAATTTAAGCAATTAATTTCACGTTGAGTAGCTGAAACATTGGCATTTTCGACTTGTGAACTTCATATAAACGTAAATTGTCAAAACTGCCTTTAAATCTTATCGTCTTCAATATTAACACTTATATAAATATAACATGGAGCAATATATCTGCATCCCCCCAGAGGGTCCCAACCTTTCGCGTTACACTGGATGTGCTTGCCTTTTCCTCGTGATGCGTTGGCCAGCGTTTTCAAACTGGCACAACGCTTACTCACGCATTTGCTAATTTATGTGTAACAGATGTTCACACAAAGAAAGAAGGCGTACCTTTTATTGTCGTTGTAGTATTGTTGTTGCCTCTGCCGTCATGTCGTATAGACACTGTGTGTTTCACTGTGAAAGAGAAACTACTTTGTTTGGCCTTCCAAAAGAAAACATGACTAGAAATCATGTTTATATCACGTTTATAATGGGTTTTATGTTAATGTCTCGTCGCTCTGGCCAAACAAGGCTTCACAATATGTTAAGGGGCGTAACATTTTCGTCTCACACTTGGGGCATTCAGCCAATCACAACACACTGGATAGCTGGCCAATCAGAGCACACCTTGCTTTTCAGAGCGATGAGCCTTGTGAAAATCTACACGTTTCAGAAGACGGGCATAGAGGAGAAACAATAATGTACAGTATGTGGAAAATAATGTGTTTTTGAACCTTAAAATGCATAAACACATTTCATTACACCAAATACACAAAATAATGTTCTTTTAATCAGCATCATGTGACCCCTTTAATATAGGCTGCAATAGAATCGGTGGTACCGGGAAAGACGCGCACATCATCTGTGTCCAGGGTGTCCGCGGGTCCGTAAAAAGTCTTAAATAATGTTTTCCTAATAAAATGTCTTAAAAAGACTTAAAATGTTATATAGATATTTTTGGTCACATTACCGCTAAATTATCTTAAATCTGATGGACCTAATGACTGTTTACAATCATTGAACAGACCGGAGAGTTTTTTCAGCTCTGCGCTAGTAACTGCATCATCAGAGAGAACCGCAGTAGCAGAATACAGCTCGAAGTACCTTCTTCATGTTCTCAATAATAATAATAATGATAATAATAATAATGATAATGATATAGGTCTAGCTACAGCTGATCAGCCTTCTAGCTAGTTTAACATGTTTTTGTTTTTACTTCCCCGACTGGACAAATAGACCTAGCCTGATTAACACATAAGTGACAAAAGAAATAAATAAATAACCAGTGAAGCATTGAACTGTGAGAATGATTCTTCTAATTTCATTAGCCTACATTCAGTGTAAGTGGAGACTGATAATGGAGAGTGTATTTCTGGTGTGAAGGTCGCACTGTTGAGGCTCAGTTTGTCTCTTTGTGAGAGACTTAAAAACAAATGAGCAAAACAGCACACATAAAGAAACACACTGAGGTAACATTCAAAATGTTTAGTTTATTCCTAACATGATATAGATAAGTAACATGCCATGACAAATGAGCTTTTTTCTGAATATTCTCATGATACAAAAAACAAACAAACAAACAACAACAAAAAAACATTCAAAACACCTACAGAGTGCGCATTACCTGAAGTCAAGTGCGCGTGCACATTTACAGTGTGCTCTTTCACTGCATGATTCAGTTAAAATACATTCAATTATCACAAATTCAAGACATGGGGGCAGAAAATGTATATATTTATACCACTTCATATAGTTAATCAATTTCACATAAAGAGTCCGATTATTTCTCCAAAAATTATATATTTTTTTTATTTTACAGTAGTTCAGTGAACTAGCCTAGAAGTTAAGAGACCCATATTGCCTGTGTTTGCACTATTGTGACAACATAAACAATTCCAAACAAAGCCACAGCGACTGATCTATAATCGAGATCAGTGAACACAGAGCTGATAAATAAAAATGTGCAGATTTGAGTAAAAGTTGATAAAACACTAATGAAAATATTGCTTTAGAATATATTCTTACTGTAAATATGAAGATTGTTCTGCTATAAAGATGAAGATTGATATTGTGTTAAAGAACTAATTTTGTTTAAAAAAATAAACATTTTATGTTCTATTATATGTGTTTTTTGCATTTTGTATATACAGTATATATATATATATATATACACACTGCCTGTCCAAAAAAAAAAAGTCACCACCTGGATGTAACTAAGCAAATATTTAAGATCCTCCCATTGGATAATTCCTGCATGGATGATTATGTCATGTGCCCAAAGAATGAGGTCAGCTGACTACCTGAATATACTGAATGACCAGGTTATTCCATTAATTCATTTTTTCTTCCCTGATGGCACCGGCATATTCCCAGATGACAACGCCAGGATTCATCAAGCTCAAATTGTCATTTTCACACATGGATTGGCCACCACAGAGTCCAGAGTCAGACCTTTACCCCAATGAGAATCTGTGGGATGTGCTGGAGAAGACTTTGTGTCTCTCCCATCATAATAATGATTTCAAAGCATAATATTACTTTTAATTTTAAATAAACATTTGGTAGAATAGTGTGGTTCTTGTTTAAATTTCAACCTAAAGAATAATTTATATTAGATTTATTGTGCTTCTAATGCTTGATTCTTAAAAAAAAAAAAAATATATGCAAGTCATTTTTCAAAACTCTTCACACAGTTCTCCTAACCAAATTTCCATTTGGCACAGCAGTTAATTTCACATTAAAAATGCACTAAAACTACCAAAACATTTCATACATGTCTCAAATCAACTCATTCATCCATAACACTAGCAAAGTCTTTCAACCAACAAACATGCTTTGTCACTCATAAAACACTGGCCTAAAAAACACTAAAAACAGGCAGCATTAAACAATGTTTGCTTTTGTAAAATTTCTTTACAAAACAAGAATGACACTATTGCTTATAATTCACTGCAGCATATGTTACATAGTGTCATGTTCGGCGTTTCAGGAACAAGGCGAGAGAACCAAATGCAGGTGTGAAGCTTGTTTAATAAGGGTAATCCAAACGGGTAGTCAAGCAAAGCAGGGTCAAAACCAGCATATCCAAAACAGAACATAAACAGGACACGAACACAGGGCAGGGCAGGGCAGGGCAGGGCAGGGCAGGGCAGGGCAGGGCAGGGCAAGGCAAGGCAAGCGTGACGGACATGAAACGCAATGACATCAAACAAGAACTCGTAACAAAAACAGAAACAAAACAGGTATTTATAGAAAGGTGCAAATGATTAAAGTAGAAACAGCTGAAAACAATGAACAGTGACGATAAGGGGAAGTGAGACCTCTAGTGGACACCCAGGGATACACCAGACACACTGTGACACATAGTTCATGTTTGCATTAAAATATAATGCAAACATGCTTTTTGTACAGATGGAAATGAAATTGTAACACTTGTGTAGGTTTTCAGCTATCAATTTGCTTTGATTGTATTTTTTGTTTGTTTATTAAATTCAGAATATATTTCAATGTGGTATTATTGTAGAAATGTTTTATAAAGAAGCTTCAAATAGGCCTTATCCTGTGGCTCTCTCTAGTGGACAACATTAATATCACATCTTTTAGCCTCAGGTTTTATCACATAGGCTTTGATAATAAAATAAACTGCATAAATAACTAAACTATATGTTTATTTTTTATTTTTCTGTGAGCACTGTTTATAATTCACTTACCAAGGAATATCACCTAAAAATCAAAAGCAAATCATGTAGCCCCATTCAGCGACTAACATGGAGCTTTTCTCCAAATATATTCACAGTAACCATTTAAATAAAATATAATAATATAATGTAAATCAGACATCATACATCTGCTAATTACTGGAGCAGTTTTTGTTGGCTACGCTACACATTCATATTGATAGCCTAATTAATTGATAAATTATTAATAAATGTTTATACACCTATTTGAACATGTTTTGTTACTGGTCTACCCAGTTTGACACATTTTGGTCTAATGTTATTGTTGTTATCTAATATTCATGTGTGGATATCTACTGAAGCCTAATGATCAGTCGTAGGGAGACTGCTGTGTGATTCAGGCTCTGTTATCATGATCATTACCACCTTAAAGCCTTCCTCACGTCTGACACCTGAATACTGTGATTTTGGCCAGACAGCGAGTCTATACATGTTAGTTCTCCTCTCAGTTTGCTTAGCAATCAGCAAAAGTGCATTAATCACACCCCATACACACACACACACACACACGAAGTGTGATAACTGAAGTTTTTGCTACTCGCTAAGCAAACGAAGAGCTCTCTTTCTGCTGGTTGTGTAAAGCTGTGGTGAGATGGAGATAAATCAGTTCAGTTTATTGTGTAAAAACTGTGTGCTGTTTGAAACTCATAGCAATCGTTCTTCATGAAGCCTGATGGTGTGAATAAAACATCAACCTGACCAGAGCAAACTCTTTGAAATATGATTCTGGATATCTAATCTGTTCATGTACAGCAATCTCATTCAATGTCAGTCATGGGTGCGGTGAAATATAAAGCTCCAGTGAGAAAATTAAAACACAGAAAGCTCAAAAGGCAAATGGCTTTCATACCAGTAAAAGTGAAAACAAATTAGACAGATTTTTCTCTCTACTGATTTTAAAGTGAGCAAAAGCATCTCAAGAGAAGAAAAAAAGCAAAGTGGCCAGATTCAAAGGGACATGAAAATATATTGTGTATTTTTGCATGGAAGAGCAGAAGTGGAAGAGAAACGTCTCGGTTACGTATGGTAACCCTCGTTCCCTGAAGAAGAGAACGGAGACGCCACGTCGGTAACCGACGAATATGGGATATTGCTTCGATAGACCAATCTTCTTTGAGTGTAAACTAAACGAGCCAATGCACATTGGCATGCAATTATTGCATCCAGCTGCCGCTGATCACTGCTTGAGTATAAGAGGGCAGCAGGTGCAATGCATACCAGTTTTTCGCTGAGGAGCCGAGCCGGGGACCCGGGAGCTCAGCGGCGGTACAGCAACCATGGCGACTGGACGTGGTGTCTCTGTTCCCTCCTTCAGGGAACGAGGGTTACCATACGTAACCGAGACGTTCCCTTTCAGTCGGTCACTCTCGACGCCACGTCGGTGACCGACGAATATGGGATCCCTATTAAAGCACCATGGGTGCTGCCCCTTCCAGTGCCCTGTGCGAGCCGCCTGCGCCCCTATTAGGTGTAGGCCGGGGCTCAGAACAAGTAGCTCCACTCACCATTGTCAAAGCACTACCTCACTGGGTGAGATTGGATAACACTGGGAAAACGTACCCGGTCCGCTTGGAGCCGGGACGCTGCAGAACCCCATCCTTCCCGAAGGAGGTCTCGGAGGCAAATACACATATAGCATCCGTTTAGGAGTATACGGAGAAATTTGAGGTGATTAAAACCCTCTAGGGAAGGCAGAAGTCTGCCGGGGAAACACGGGCTCTAAGGCTATACCATGGACTATACACATACGAGTACCGCTTAGGTCTCAATATGGAACCCACCCTTCCATGGTTCTCACGGATTCATCATGAAGGCCTGGCGCCGGACGTTCCGCCGCGTCCAGCAGCTTAGGGTGATGGAGGATCTCAACAGGGTCTGCAGTACGGACACTCTGGAGTGGTTTAAGCAAGCCGACCCTAAACGGGGCCTCTCAGTGCCACTACCCATTTGAGGTGAGAACACAGGAGGATACCGGCTCTACACGAAGGCTATAGAACCTAGCGAACGTGTTAGGGGTCGCCCAACCCACAGCTCTACAAATATCTGTCAGCGAGGCGCCACGAGCCAGCACCCAGGAGGATGAAACACTTCTAGTTGAGTGAGCTCGTAACCTGAACGGGCAGGGCACACCTTGAGCCTGATAAGCCAGGGTTATGGCATCCACAATCCAGTGGGCCATCCTCTGCTTAGAGACGGCACTCCCCTTCTGCCAGCCTCCATAACAGACAAAGGAGCTGGTCTGAGGTCCTGAAGCTTTGTGTCCGGTCTACGTAGCACCTTAATGCTCGGACGGGACAAAGCACAGCCAGGGCTGGGTCTGCCTCCTCCAGGGGCAGCGCTTGCAGGTTCACCACTTGGTCTTTGAAGGATGTAGTGGGAACCTTGGGCACATAGCCTGGCCGGGGCCTCAGGATTACCTGGGAGTCAGCCGGCCCGAACTCTAGGCACGAATCGTCGACCGAAAATGCATGCAGGTCCCCTACCCTCTTGATGTAGGCCAGTGCAAACAGGAGCAGACTTTTCAATGAAAGAAACTTTAGCTCAACTGAATGCAAAGGCTCGAATGGGCCCTACTGTAGTGATTTAAGCACTAGAGACAGGTCCCAAGAGGGTATACAGGAGGGCTGGGATGGATTTAACCTCCTGGCCCCTCTAAGGAACCTGATGATGAGGTGATGCTTACCCAAAGACTTCCCATTCACGAGGTCATGGTACGCAGCAATAGCGGCAACCTGGACTTTGAGGGTGGAAGGAGACAGCTTTCGCGCCAACCCTTGCTGCAGAAAGGATAGCACGACCGCAATCAGGCATCTTCGGGGGTCTTCTCGGTGAGAAGAACACCACTCAACGAACAAGTTCCACTTCAAGGCATAGGCGTGCCTCATAGATGGTGCTATTGCCGAAGTGACGGTGTTCACTACCTCTTGGGGTAGGTCACCTAGAACCTCCACGTCCCGTCCAGGGACCAAACATGGAGTTTCCAAAGGTCTGGATGCGGGTGCCAAATGGTGCCCCGTCTCTGAGTCAGTAAATCCCTCCTCAGAGGAACCGGCCAAGGAGGGGCTGTCGAGAGGAGCACTAGTTCGGGGTACCAGGTCCGAGTAGGCCAATATGGCGCTACTAGCAAGACTTGCTCCTCGTCCTCCCGGACTTTGCACAGTGTCTGTACGAGAAGGCTCACTGGGGGAAACGCATACTTGCATAGGTCCCGCGGCCAGCTGTGTGCCAGTGCGTCCGAGACGAGAGTACCCTCGGTCAGGGAGTAGAACAACTGGCAGTGAGAGGTCTCTGGAGAAGCAAACAGGTCTACCTGAGCGGCTCCGAACAGTCTCCAAATCAGCTGGACCGTCAGGGGATGGAGTCGCCATTCTCACGGGAGCATTGCTTGAGACAGCTCGTTGGCTGTACGATTGAGCAGGCCTGGAATGTGAATGGCACAAAGTGACCTCAGAACCTTCTGACTCCAAAGGAGGAGGTGGCGAGCGAGTTACGACATGCGACGGGAGTGCAGACCACCTTATTGGTTGATGTACGCAACGGTCGCAGTGTTGCACATGCTTGCCTCGTAGGACACCTTTGAGACGGTTCAAGGCAAGGTGTACTGCTAGCAACTCTAGGCAATTGATGTGCCACTGCAGCTGCGGGCCTGTCCAAACCCCTGAGACTGCATGCCCATTGTACGTGGCCCCCCAGCCGGTGGTGGAGGCATCCGTGTAAACCACAGCATGCCTGGAGATCTGCTCTAGGGGCACCACTGCCCGGAGAAATGCAAGATCTGACCACGGGGTGAGGGTTTGGCGACAGGCCGGTGTAACTTGGACCCGGTGACTGCCAGGCTTCCATGCCCACCTCGGGACTCGGCCATAAAGCCAGTGCTGGAGCGGTCTCATATGTAATAGGCCGAGCTGAATCTGAATCACTGAATCAACTGAACTGAACTGAATCGCATAGCCGAGGCTGATGGTCCGCAGAAGCCAGCAAGACGGGCTGGGTAGTGACCAGGCGCTTAAAAACCATACAAGCGGGACCAGCGGAACCACAGCCGTACCTGCAGTGGGGCAGCGAGGTGGAACACAGGGACCCAACTCGGGCGGCTTGTGAGCAGGCCGGAGTGTGGTGTGGGGTGCAGGGCTCACCTGGTTCCACGGGTTGGCAGAGGGTGTGTGAGTAGGGCCTTTGCTGACGCTCTCGAACCGCCCGCTGCTGCCATCTGGTAAGGGAGGAGGATGAGTGGGGTCCGGAGCTTGGCCGTCTGCAACTCTCCGTGCCCCCCTGTGACCCAGAGATAAGGGAAATTGTTCTTTTATCGAGTATTTGGGTACCGTCGGCCGCAAGGCCAACGGCGGGAAAAAATGAAACAAAAGATTCTCCACCCAGCCCTCCTCCGGGGGAGGGAGTGGTGCGTTCACCATCTCCCGAAGAGCAGATCCCTCCATCCCTGGGTCGCTTGCTCTTCCGTTTACCGCCAGGTTTGGAGGGGGCCTGGACAGGCGGGGCTGCCCGCCCACGCCCGGCTCCATGGCGCTGCTTTGCTGGAGGCTGCT
The DNA here is from genome assembly GCF_003368295.1 of Carassius auratus. Lineage (NCBI taxonomy): Eukaryota > Metazoa > Chordata > Actinopteri > Cypriniformes > Cyprinidae > Carassius > Carassius auratus. Next base: position 10,258,086 of record NC_039245.1, on the reverse strand, counting down.
GCTGATGCGGCGCGGGAGCGGGGGCAGATGCAGGGGGCCGCCCTCGGCGACGTGCAGGCTGGGGCACTGCGGCCGGCGGATGGGAGGAGGCAGCAGGTGCCCGCCAGGGCAGGATGTGTCGTATCACCTCAGTCTGCTTCTGGGCAGCCGAGAACTGCTGGGCGAAGCTCTCGACCGCGTCGCCGAATAGGCCGGTCTGGGACATGGGGGCATTGAGGAACCGGACCTTTTCGGTGTCCCTCATGTCTGCCAGACACAGCCAGAGATGGCACTCCTGGACCACAAGTGTGGACATCGCACGACCCAGGGAACTCATGGTGACCTTCGTCGCTCGGAGCGCGAGGTCAGTGGCGGTTCGGAGTTCCTTTAGAACTTCTGGGTCATGACCACCCTTGTGCAGGTCCTTCAGTGCCTTAGCCTGGTGCACCTGCAGTAACGCTATAGTGTGTAAGGCGGAAGCAGCTTCCCCGCAAGCCATATAGGCACTGCCGGTCAGACCAGACGAGTGCCTACAGGCCCGGGAAGGAAGCACCGGGTCTCCACGCCAGGAGGAGGAGGACTTAGGACACAATTGCATCGCTACCGCCCGCTCCACCGACGGGATTCCCGAATACCCCTTCGCTGCACCGCCATCGAGGGTGGTGAGGGGGGAGGAGCCCACCGGCCGGTTTCTGGCAGTAAAAGGTGCCGTCCACGACCTGGTGAGCTCATCATGCACTTCCGGAAAGAAAGGCACTGGAGTGGGGCTATGAGAACCAGCGCGCGCCACCCCGAGAAACCAGCAGCGAGGGCTCGGGACGCGGTGGAGGATTCCACTCGAGCCCTACCCTCTCGGCGGCCTGGGAAAGCACAGCTGACATTTCGGGGTCCGACTCAGGCCTTGCCACCGTCCCAGAGGGCGGCAGCGCAGCCGAATCTTCGTCCGACAGCTCTCCCTCCGATGCTGAGATCGACATCCGGTCGGGGGGAGGCCCACTGGATACCACTGGTACGCTCCTTGTAGAGGGCCCAGTGTGTTCCGTGGGTTGCTCCACTGGATCGGAGGTGCAAGAGGAGTGGCGGTCCCCAGAGGGTTGGTTCCCTGCGGGGTTTGCCACCACTGTGACCCTCCAACCACCCGAGCTACTACCAGAAGTGGACCTCGTCTGTCCACCAGAACGAGCCCCAGATCGCGGCAGAGGCAGCGGGAACCCGGCCCCCCTGAAGGTAGCGGAGCCGGGTTCGCAGCTCCGAGATGGTCATCTTCCCGCAATAGGAACATGACGCATCCACGAAAGCCACCTCAGCGTGCTTGACGCCCAGACACGTGAGGCAGCGATCGTGACCATCACCCGGTGCCAGGTAACGACCTCACCCAGAAACGCACGGGTGAAACGGCATCCTTAAAAGGACGATCCGTTGTCTTTAAAAAGATGCACCCGTGAAGCTCTTTTAGAGAGAATTTGCTCTTTTAGGAAATGCTCTTTCAGTGCTGAGGCGCACAATGGAGATGGCCGCTTGCCACACGACAGGGGATAGTGCAGCCTGAAGTGTGCAACCCACTCGATACTGGAACGACCGCCGCTGTAGCGCCGTCCTGCCAACACAGGAAGCTTCCCAGAGCGTGCTGAACTCGCAGTTCACCGTAGACACAGTTCAAGGTAAGCAGAACGATACTGTCGCTCGGCTTTGAAGTGAAAAGTTGGTATTCTTTGCACCTGCTGCCCTCTTATACTCGATCAGTGATCAGTGGCAGCTGGATGCAATAATTGCATGTAAATGTGCATTGGCTCGTTTAGTTTACACTCAAAGTAGATTGGTCTATCGAAGCGATATCCCATATTCGTCGGTCACCGACGTGGCGTCGAGAGTGACCGACTGAAAGGGAACTAGATGTTCTAATGAAAAACAACGAAGAACAAGTAAAAATCAATTTCAGATTGATGTCTCTGTTAAAAGTGTTTTGTCCTCTTCAGCTTCCTGAACTAAAGCAGCACAAAAACACTTCTAGTTCATTTAAAACACTTCTACTTTCCTTCATAAAAAGACTTATATAAGTGTAATATGTGAAGAAAGATGAAAAATTAAAGATGAAAGCCTGAGCCGCTTCTTCCCAGTGTGAACTCTCATGAATCTTCAGCCTTCATTTACATCTCAATCGAACACTGAAGGAAAATGACAGATTTTGTTTTTGGCTTCTGTTTTTTTCTTTCTTGTTCACGTCCATCAGGTCTGAAAGAAACATTTAAACATTTTCATGTGAGAGTTCAAATGAGTGACACGTCATGAAGATGATTTGTGTAATAAATCACTAGTTCAGGTTTAGGTCATGAAGCTCTAAGGGGTGCTACATGCACTGCACTTTCTGTTGTGGTGGCTTCTGCTGCTGCTCTGAGAAAGTTTTGAGGTTTTGATGCAGACTTTAATATCAGAGACAATGAAGCCGAGAAACTCTGTTAAGTCTGTGTCTGCTCACTCTTCATACAGGTTTCCATAAACAACACATATCACTCAGGCCACTATGACTGGTCTATATCTCCTCATGTCTGCATTATACTAGTAACACAAAGAGGTCTCAGTTCATCACGTCAGCACAAGATCATCATGTTTTCTCTTAACAGCAGCTCATCATATTTGAGCACACACAGTTAAATGATGACTATAATAGAACAACTCATATTAAAACCATTATATTCACATTGATTATACTTGATTAATTCATATTTTGATTAATAGGCTACAAATCTTCTAATTAATTGAATGTGTTTTATGTTATTGTAACTCTAGTGAGCATCAGCATGTTTTCAGTGTGATGATTGAGGAATGAAGAATAAACACCAACCTGTTTGTTCTTCAGTATCACGATGTTTCATTCTGGATCTCTCATCTTCTCTCTTTTCTCATCAAACCTTGCAGAGTAGGAAAAAGAGCGCTACATACAGTACATGCACACTGTGGCAGTCTGCACATTTAACACTAGAACAGCCAGAGGTCGCTGTATACCTAAAAGTGCCAGCAGGTAAATTTTACCCACGCACATACCAGCTGTTTCTATATGGCTAAAGAACATATTAGCTATTTCACTGCATTATGCTGCTGTCTTCACAAAGAAGTGTCTAGAGTCACAAAATTATTATGTGTAGTCATCAACTATATTTTTGTCCTGTTGTTTTATGTTTAATACATTTTCATGCAGGCTACACTATTAACTTTTCATAACGGTCAGTATTAAGCTAAACAAGCCTGCACTGACAATGAGAATTAGGAAGGAAGTTAATACATATTTGGGTGGTGTAATAGGCTATTATAATACAATGCCATGAATCAATATATTAAGATAACCAATGTTATTTAAATTACTAGAATAGCCAATGGGCAATTAATAATTCACCACATTGCATAGGATGATGCCATGACAAGTGCACAGCTTCACCTAAGTAATTATTTTGTTTAGTTATATAATTTGAATTATACAAGAAGAACACCAATAAACTTTGGGTAAAGAGAGAGAGAGAGAGATAAGCCGCGTTTCCACCGCAGGAACTTTACCCAGGAACTAGGGACTTGGTCCGGTACTTGGTGTGTTTCCACCGCAGGAACCAGGAACTAAATAAAAGTTCCGGGTAAAAAAATGCCCCCCAGAAAGTCCCTGCTGGCGAGGTGGTACTTTTTTAAAGTTCAGGAACTTTCGGGGGCGGGACTTTGGCGCTAAACATCCTGATTGGTTGAGTTGACGCAGCATTGGTTGAGTTCAACCACCATTTATTCGGATCAACATTTTCAAAATATTACTGTTATTGTGTCATGAAATGTAATTTTAAAAGTATTTCAGGCGAGAATGTAGTTGTTTAAAACTCAAATCTGTTGTTTATTTATAAAGACAGCGCCTATTTAAAAATGTGTTTCGCCGATCTCTGAGACGGTGAGCTCCACACGATCAGCGAGAGCTCAGTGATCATCGATCCGCCCAGAGGCAGCCTCACCTTGGATAGACCTTCTGATATGTGCCGCTGGCTCTGATGTGTCTTTAGTGGTTAAACATAACATATAATTCAGCTGCGGGGTAAATCTAACAGGTTTTCTTTGGTCTGTATTCAATTTATCTATATGTTAAAATGAAAATAAAAAAGGCAAGTCTATATAATATTTCGTTTCATTGTAATTGCTGTATATAACGTTACACATATCCCTGAACTAAGTACATTTCTGCAGCTGTTATTATGTTTAAATGAAAACGAAAGGAGGCAGTGGTATTTTATATCCTATTTCGTTTTATTGTAAATGTACTGAGGGGAAAATTGCAGTAGCCAAAGCGATCTGAGTTCACGCAGCATTGGTTGAGTTCATCCACCATTTATTTGGATCATTTTCAAATATTACTGTTATTGTGTCATGAAATGTAATTTTAAAAGTATTTCAGGCGAGAATGTAGTTGTTTAAAACGCAAATCTATGGTTTATTTATAAAGACCGTGCCTATTTAAAAAATGTGTTTCGCCGATCTCGTAGACGGTGAGCTCCACTCGATCTGCGGGAGCTCAGTCCTCATGTATCCGCCGAGATGCAGCCTCAAATCGGCTAGACCTTCTGATATGTGCCGCTGGCTCTGATGTGTCTTTAGTGGTTAAACATAACATATAATTCAGCTGCGGGGTAAATCTAACAGGTTTTCTTTGGTCTGTATTCAATTTATCTATATGTTAAAATGAAAATAAAAAAGGCAAATTTATATAATATTTCGTTTCATTGTAATGGCTGCATATACACATATCCCTGAACTAAGTACATTTCTGCAGCTGTTATTATGCTTAAATGAAAACCAAAGGAGGCAGTGGTATTTTATATCCCATTTCGTTTTATTGTAAATAGGAAAATTGCAGTAGCCAAGACGAGCTGACTGAAGTTATCAAGTACGCTGCTGTTTATAGATTTACCGGACTTGCGTCGTCGCGGACATCACACTCCCGAGTCGAATGCACAAAGTCTGAACTAACTACCGAGGATGCACGTCCAAAATCAGCGTACTTAAAAAAAACAAAAACAAATCAGCAGTACTTTGTATTGAGAAACGCGCGCAGACCTACGTCACCAGTCTATTTGCCTAATCTACCCGGTACTTTACACCGCGGTGGAAACGCAGAAAGCAACAGGTCTGGGGGGAAAAAAGTTCCTGGGAAAAAAAGTTCCTGGTAAAAATGTTCCGGGTAATTTCGGTGGAAACGCGGCAATAGAGAGAGAGAGGTTTTATTTATTACATCAGATCAGATTTTTCTTCTTTAGGAAACAGGCAGACTAGAATTGATAGCAACACAGAAGCGAACAATAAACAACAGAAATGGCAAAACTAAAAATAAATAATCAAAACGTTAAACAATTATGAGTACCCTTAAAACGACTAAATATGAAATATTGATCGCCGTCAGATGCTGACATGACAGGACGCTTAAATTATCTCCCCACCATCAGACATTTAGTGCTTCAGCATTCATAAATCACCTTCTTTTACTCATTTTGTCTTTATTTATCAAACTGAAAACAGCTAATTCAGTGAGTGAAAGGCACTACCTAGCAATGTACTGATTAAAACACAAGCAGCACGAAAATGACAGCACGTACATACAGTACAGGCCTTACATAGCAGGTAGATTTATCCCGCGCTGGGACCCAATTTTGCCATCTGGTTTTATCTAAACAGTTTTAAACAAAAGGAGATCGTAAATCACACACTTTTAGTAAAAGTCAGTGACTGGGATACTTGAATGTTTTATTTAAAATATTTTATGTACATTTTTAAAAACGGCCACTGGTAAAATTTGCAACTTGCACAGCAACGTACTGATTGATGTACACATGGTTGATGTACACATCACACAGACGACTTTAAGATCGTGTGATACAATGTATTACAGAATACAGTATACAGGCCTTTGTTCTTTTGATACTTATATTATGACCTCAACACTTATGCACAAAGATATATTCATTAATGGCTATACAGAGTAAAAGTCCAGTAAAATGAACCATATTACGCTCATTTAAAAATGGAAAATGAACGATATTCTTTTTTATTTGCACTGATTAAAATTACAATGACAAACTCCAAACTGGTGCTAACTCCAACATCTCAAAGGCATGACAAAGGCTCCCAACTGTTCTTCCATTTGGTCCCACTGTTTCAAAAGAGAGAAAGAAATCATATGAGAAAATGCAGCAACTGTTTTAATCTTGTCTTATTCACTATCCTATTTAACCTAAGTACAGTAGGGGCTACTGTTTATGTAACGAAAGAGAAAATACTGTACTACCATTCAGCATGCACAGCTTTATATACACATGACTGGGTGTCCATATTTCAGTAATATAATTGACAGACATTTTTTTTTTTACTATAGATAGGACTGCAATAATAAGAAAATGTATATTATGTCATGTAAGTCTTGTTCTAATAGCTGTCCAAGTTAACAGGTATAGTGTTTCACCTATAAAAGATATGGTTAGATTCATATCGTTGGATAGTTTTGTCTTTAATAATGATCATTGTTCCCTCTGTTTGTATTCCCACACAATTCTCATGTACAATTCTTCTCTAAGCTTTGTCTCATCAGGAACCTCACTTGGGTGCAAGATGGTCGAATCGCTTCCTCTGATTCACAATGCTTGTTCAACCCAGACGTCTCTACACCACCATTCAGAAATGTGTAATGACCCAGGAATGTTCAAGTGTTTTGATAAAAATCTATTCCTTCCTTCACCAAGGTGTTGTTAAATTGATCAGAAATGTTAGTAAAAACCTAATTATTTACGGATGAGCTAAAACACTTATTAGGACACAAGTGTCTTTTTTGTTGTATTTAAATAATTAATTATAAATCTGTCATTTCCAACAGTGATAGACATTTGCAACATAGGCACTGGTAAACAATAAATATTTGTATTAATTTAATGTCACCTTGGTGAATGAAGGTATAATTTTCACAAAGAAACGCACACATTTCCTGGTGATTCCAAAGTTTCAAAGCAGAAGCTCGGTAGATCTGGGCTGAGTTTCCCGATAACGTTGTCTCTTAGTGCGCTACGAAGACTCAAGGTATAACTTAACTGAAGGTATACCATTTGTAGGTGTGTTCTCTGATCTATACCTTAGGAAGCTGCTTAAGATATACCTTCTTACGTGCGACGTTACCCGGTGCTGTCCGTGTTGATGCTGTTGAATCTGTTGATATTGATGGCTCGAGAATCAATTATTCTCTTATGCAGGGGCTGTTTACGTGAGAAAGCGGTGTTCTTTATAAAAAAGGCACTTCATAAATATTTGAAAATTATAATAAATGCATTTATTAGGACTCATGGGATATTATAAAAAATAACCCAAACTATAATAGCCTATAATAGCCTTGCCGACATATATTTTAAAATTGTATCATATATTGCTGCCATAATAACAATTTCAATTATTTATGTGGTTTCTTCTCTTTCCTATTTTTGTTCGCTGAGATGGAGCTGTGATGAAATATTGTTCTTGTAAATAAAAGTGTATGTCATACGTATGGTGCTCGGCAGTGATCAAAAAGGATTTAAACAGTAAAATTTGAATCTCTTCTTGTAAACTCGGAGATGTGGATTCAGACGGCAATTAAATTATTGTACAACCTGTTTGTCAAAAAACAGTAGGTACTAATTTGCCCAGGGATTTTTACGCGGGTTGGGTGAGAAAAAAAAACACTGATATTATGGATTGGATGGCACTAAAATGACCATGAGAAACAATATTAGCGTCCGAATAGGACTTAACTAACAGTAGCCTATGCTTTCACTGGCATTTAAAAGTGCTCGTTAATTAAAATAAATTTATAAAATTGTATTATATATAATAATATAATTAAAATTCTAACAACAATCAGTGTAATGACAATTTTATTATTTGCATGAAAAAACACTTGAATTAGCCTAACTGAACACTGTCTGGGTGTATTAAAACTTCAGAATTATATTCATATAGACCTGCAACAGTGATAAGGTAAAGCTAAGAGTGGTCCAGACCAACCTTACGAAAGTATGACTTACAGAAGGTATACTTGACTAAGAACATTTCGGGTAACACGTATTAATGATAAGGTACAGCTTAAGGTGTAACTTAGGAACGACGTAGCGTTAAGAAGGTTTCGGGAAACCCAACCCAGAACAGGTTGTTGAACTATCCAAATGATTTCTAGACAAATTTATTAACTTAAAATTGTTACCAAGTTCTGCTTTAAAATCTAGGGGTTATCCGAGGTTCTACATATTCAACAGTATACAACCATTATGGAATTTACAGGTGGCAGACTTGCACATAAGAAATCCCACAAGACTGACAGCCTGATTGTGTCGGTCTACCCTTACGAAGGGAAAATATATTTACCAATATATTACTTAAAATATATTGTGATATATTGTAATATATTATTTTCCCTTTTTGTTTTCTAATATTTTATATATTTGAATACATTTAATAATATATTGATGATACATATATTATATAATATATTGCAAAATATACAAATGATCGCCACTTTCAATATATTGAAATATATTGGAAAAAATAAATATATATAAGAATATATGCCTAATATATTACATGATATTTTCCAATATACTGCAATATATTTTTGTTTCATAAGGGTACTTGTCTAGCCTGGGCAGTGTTGTACCAATTAATGCCACCCCAAGCAGACCCACCTGGCGTAATTGTAATGAGCTGACCAGGATTCAAAAACACTGGCCATATTGATGAGGTTGTGCTGCCAGGCAGCGACTTAAAGTGCTGCACCACATGCGGGTGATCCACAGTACTGATCATACATGTTTAAATGTGTGCCAATATTATGGCAAGACAAGACACTAAACTAAAAACTACACTTTCTACCTACTCATTCTCTACTGATTTCATTCACTAATAAGTGAATTTGTACACTTTACTGTAGCCTTGGGTTAAAACTATACAGAGCAACCAAAAACTGGTCTTGAAAACATCAAAACCAATGGTTCTCAAAACCTCTCGAAGAAACCCCCAGCCATGCAATATATTAGACCAGGGGTGTCAAACCGGTCCTAGGAAGGCCAAGTGTATGCAGGTTCTCTTTTCCCTTGTACCAGACTGATGGAGAAGCTCACTTATTGGTTAGGATCTCCCCTCACCTGGCAGTCTAGGTCCTAATTATGCTCTAATTGAAGGGAAAGACCAAAAACCAGCATACACTAAGGCCCTCCATGGAACAGGTTGCCCCAACCCTTTAATTAGATGTATTCCAGAGCTACAGTAGCAAACCTGAATCTACTTGGAGAGCTTGTTCAGGGCTAGAACAAAACGGTGTGGTGATCAGGGGTTCCCTTGGAGAGTTTTGAGAATCACTGTTCCAGGACATAGAGTGTGTTGTAATGTAGCTTAAAATTCATACATACCAGGTTGCACACGGACGCCATCGAATAAATGCCTGAAAAAGATGCGTATGTTTTTTTTAATCATTCAACATTTACATTAGACTTGTTGCATTAAATCAACTGTGCAATGGATTGTCTTGTTTGTCTCCTCCACACCAGGTTTCTATTCCCCTATTAGTAGTACCCCCTGTTTAATAATTCACTTGTCCATCATTGTTTCCTGTCATTGTGAAATCATGTGTCATGTTACATGCCTTCTTTGCTGCTGCTAGTGGATTCAGTGTAAAGTTAAGTATTCAGTTTAAGCCTTTGTTAACATTCCAGTGTCAGGTTGTTGGTCTCGCCCAAAATATGTTATATTTTTTATATCAACATTACAATGTATTTTTATGGTTTAATGCATCTCCCTCCTGCCTACCATTTACCAACATCATCAAAATGACCCTCATCACCAATTCTGGACCAAAAAAACAGTTCCACAATATTTCATTGCTACTGTCTGGTCTGGTACATATTTAGACCTGGCTCACCAGGTGAGTGCAATTAAAGACATAGAACAGAAACTCAGCAGGCTTTATCTTTACAGTGTAGAAACAGACCACATTCCCAAAGTTGCTGGTACCAATCTCTAGAGCTGAACATAAAGACTACCATATTTTCTGGACTATATGTCGCACAAAAGTTTAAGTTGCACTCAGCAAAAAAACACATTGTTGCAAGGAAAAAACATGTTGCAAGGAAAAAACATATACTGTATAACTTGCTTTGGTTTATAAGTCGCATTTATATTTCAAGGCCCATTTAATGAACACATTTCTGGTAAACAAAGGCATGGTTAGAAACTTATGCTTGTCTACTTACAATTTAGACGTTTATATGAAGATATCTCCAAAAAACACCCCAAAATAAGACAAGACAGTACAAACTTTGCTATGACTCATTTTATAAGTACAAAAACTATTTGTACTACTGTCGAAGTTTGGTACGATTCTGGGCATTATTAGTGGGTTAATGTACTAAGCATGTTTGGATCCATTAGTGCATGCTAGAGTTGGGTCCGAGTCCACCTTTGTCGAGTACGAGTCAAGACCAAGTCCACAAACATCGAGTCCAAGTCCGAGTCCGAGTCCAAAAGGGGTCGAGTTGGACTCAAGTCCGAGTTCTTAAAGGCCGAGTCCGAGTCGAGTCCGCCCGAGTCCAGAAAGTAATTAAATTTAAAAAAGATTATAAATTGGTATTGTACATTTTTACATTCTATTAATATTTTAACCTTTCAACCCATTAAACCAATGGCAATATAAAAATGTAATAAAAAAAATACCACTGTTACATCTAGTCATTGCCATTGAACATTTTTATTTTATGTCAACAGAACTAGTTTCCTAACAAAAAAGGTTTCAAAGGTTTTATTGTATTACAAGGTGCATGGAAATACAAATGAACCTATTTTATTATTGTATCACACTATATTGTCCTCCAGTTAAAGATGACATTTCAGTTATTTAATGCCTCTCCCCCACATTTGACAGAGGTAAAGTGCAGCCAATGAGGAGATCCTTAATGATGACATTATGAATTTCTTGTTGTCTTGGAGAACTTGCATCATAAAGTTGCATTGCTTGTTTGGTCAGTTCTGGTCTTGCAAATCCTGCAATGCTGAGCTGTGCAGCATCTGTTGGTTGCTGCTGCTGTCTTTGGTACTCAGTTGCATCGGTTTTCGGATCACCAGTACACTGAACCGAAAACCGTTTCTTTCGGAGGCGCCCGATTTGAGAACCGATGAACTGATGATACTGCGCATGCGTGTAATTTGTCAAGTATTTTGTTAAACATCGGAAAGTGTGATAAAACTATATATATATATACGTTTTTTTTTTAAGATAGGGGCTACATGTTTCTAATCTGTATATTGTAGATTATGTATGGGCCAAAGGGGTTTTCAGGGAAGTTGGACAATAATTAAGACTCTAAAGACTCCATGTTTAATATGAATAAGGGATGATTTATGAAATATCTGTACTGTATTTATAGTTAATGATGACAGATTCACAAACTGAGTTTGTAGTAAACAGAACATGAACACGAGTAGAGCAGCTGATGATACTGAACTGCAGCATGTGCCGGTGTCCTGACATTTTATCCTACCCTGTCAGATTTTCCTACCCGGGTTTTGAGCGATTCTCGTTCTCGAGTCAAGAACCGGTTGTATCAGTTTTCAGATCATCAGTAAACTGAACCGAAAACCGTTTCTTTCGGACGCATCCGATTCGAGAACCGAGGAGCTGATGATACTGCGCATTCGTGATTCAGCATGATTCAGCAATTCTTTTGGTGATTGATTCTGAACTGATTTTGTGCTAATGTAATGAGTGCGGGTAAACCGAGGGCTTGAATGAAGGGCAATCTGACGAAACATAAGTTCATTTAATAACAAATACATCGCAATGGACTATGTATCCGGTGAACTGTTTTTTTTTTCAACCGGTTTATTGAATCAAACCGTCCGAAAGAACCGGTTCGCGGAAAAGAATCAAACTTCCCATCACTAATCCACACTGATATCCAGTGAGTGGTGCGTGTGTTTCGTCTGCAAGCATGAGACTTCTGCCTGCCGGTGTGGTGCAGTAAAATGACAGAAGGGGAGACATTCATTAATTTATCATTTCAATTTTATGCTGGTTTTATTGTTACACATGACCTGGACTCGACTGTACTCGGAATATTTTCCGAGTCCAAAATGTTCAAGTCCTTGTCAATTCCGAGTACAAATTCACCCGAGTGCGTGACAAGTCCGAGTTCATTCAAAATTGGACTCGAGTCCGAGTCCAAGTTCGAGTACCCCAACTCTAGTGCATGCATTTAGTTCATCAGCTTTCTCGACAAATGTTTTAACAAAGGATATAAGCTTATGAGGGGTTGTTTGGAACGATGTCAAGTTGCAAAAAACCCTGGGGTTAACTAACTCCGAACAATCACTTTAAATGTCTTACTGACATTTATTATGCAAAATGTATATTTTATGAACCAAAAGCAGATTGGGCTTCCAGATTTGGGGATTTTATTTAAAAAAGAACATACTGTCATAAAAAAATACCACCCCCCACAAAAAAAAAATCTTTATGAAATAGAAGAATCAATAACTTACCAGATCCCCTCTTGTTTTTAGGATCTTTGAATAAAGAAAGTTTCCGGATGATGTCCGCTCTGCACATTCCTCGCATGGCAGACCTATATGATCACAACTGACATAAGCATTACGGAAGCATTGATGTTTTGTAATCAACATTATTGGATCACTTCAGAATGCAGTATATCAATAAGATGATAAGGAAAAGGAAACAAGATATTATAGAGATACCTCACTTTTACATGTAGAGGCAATTAAAACACTATCAATACCTTGATCTCTGATCTCTGTCTCGCTTTTTGGCAAGACAAGCACAGTAAAGGGCCAAGACGTTCCAAATACTTACGTGTCAGGACAGATGAGAACCCAAGAGCGGAATGAGGCTGAAAAATAGTATTTTATTAAAGAGGATGTCTTAACGTCAAAAAACAACAAAACCCCTCTGGCGGGGAAAAATCAGTCTTGACTTCACACTGCTCAGTGGGCAGGTCGTGCGCTCAGCCTCCGAGAACGCCAGGAGAGAGGGACCAACTAATCCAAAGCGGCAGGCAGGAGAATAGTCGGGCAGACAAGGGGTCAAGCGAGGTGCAGACAGGGCTGAGAACGGCGGGCAGTACCAGAGTCAAAAACAGTCCAGATCGAAAACCAGAAAAGCGGTCCGAAATCCTCTGAGGGCAAAGCACAGGTTACACTAACTGGGCAGACAAACCAACAAGCGAACTGACCAGAACAGGACAGAACCGAAGCCAAAAGCCAAAAGGTCACAGAACACACTGACAAGGATGGGTGAAAATCAAGCAGAATAAATAGGGTGAGTAATGAGATAGAGGGAACAGGTGCGTCAGACAAGCCCCAGCCTAGATTGCTGAGCGAGATCAGCTGGCGCTAGAGCAAAGGGGAAAAAAAACAGAAAAATATATAAAAAATCAGAGAGAGAGAAAACTAAAAAATATATATAAAAACAAACAAAGGAAGAAAAAAGGACAGATCAGAGTACCCCCTCCCCCGGGAGAGCCTCCCGGGGCTCCCGAGGAAGGGCGGTGTTGGTAAAACTGGTCGATGAGCGAGCGGTCCAGGACGTCCCGGGCTGGAACCCAGCATCTCTCCACCGGACCATACCCCTCCCAGTCCACCAGGTACTGATATCCCCGCCCACGACGTCTGGAGTCTAAGATTCTCCTAACCCTATATGCAGGAGAACCGTCAACCATAACAGGGGGAGGGGGCGACAGGGGAAGACACAGTAGGAGAATGGGGAAAACGCAAGACAGGCTTAACTTTGGACACATGGAAGACAGGGTGCACACGACGAAGAGAATTGGGCAACCGGAGACAGACCGTCACCGGGTTGACAACCTTGGAAATACAGTACGGCCCCACGAACTTAGGTGCCAACTTTCGTGATGGGACTGTCAGTGACAAATCCTTGGTGGAGAGCCACACGCGACATAACGAGGCGTCAACCTTCGGTGGCAGTCTGCGGCAGCTTTAACGCGTCCCCTAGCTCGGAGAAGCGCCTCCCTGGCCCTCCTCCAGGTGCAGCGACAATGCTGAACAAAAGCCTGAACTGAGGGGACAGCTGCCTGTAGATGCCACCGGTAGCGAGTTGTGAGCATATTCTGCCCAGGTGAGTTGATCACCCCAGGAGGAGGGGTTATGTGATGCCAGGCAGCGGAGCATCCGACCGAGATCCTGGTTGGCACGCTCGGTCTGGCCGTTGGTCTGTGGATGAAAGCCTGACGACAGACTCGCGGAGGCTCCAATCTGTCGACAGAACTCTCTCCAAAAATGCGAAACGAACTGGGGCCCCCTGTCAGAGACCACAATCTCCGGAAGGCCGTGAATCCGGAAGACATGATCAATGACCACCCAGGCCGTTTCTTTAGCTGAGGGGAGTTTAGGAAGGGGAACGAAGTGGACCGCTTTGGAAAAGCGGCATTAACAGACCAGCGGGGGGAGAATTAGAGGATTTATTTTGAGCACAGACCGGGCACGCCCCCTCAAACCGGCAAATATCCTCCGCCATGGCAGGCCACCAAAACCGCTGGCGGATGGCAGCCAGCGACCTCCTCACTCCTGGATGGCACATGATTTTGGAGGAGTGACCCCACTGGAGAACGGCGGAGCGAACTGACCTGGGCACGAAGAGCAGGCCCGTGGGACACCCCGTGGGAACTCCGACTCCCCCCTGTGCTCGTCTGACGATCTTCTCGATTCCCCAGATAAGCGCCCCCAGCACGCACCGCGGAGGTATTATAGTGTCGGGGGGAGGATCGCCTGGAGAAGCGAAAAGATGAGACAGCGCATCAGGTTTAACGTTTTTGGACCCGGGTCGATAAGAGAGGGTGAAGTCAAAGCGCCCGAAGAAGAGCGCCCACCAAGCCTGTCTGACATTTAGCCGGTGTGCAGACCAAATGTATTCCAAATTCTTGTGGTCAGTCCACACCAGAAATGGAATGGCCGCTCCCTCCAGCCAGTGACGCCACTCCCCCAAAGCCAATCGAACAGCCAACAACTCGCGATCACCGATGTCGTAGTTTCGTTCTGTGGGAGACAAACGGTGTGAAAAAAAGTCACAAGGATGTAATTTGTTATCTACGGAGGATACCTGGGAGAGCACGGCACCGACACCGACTTCTGACGCATCCACCTCCACCACGAACTGCCGGGAAGTCTCTGGAGTTATCAGGATGGGGGCTGAAGTAAATCTGCGTTTTTATTTATCGAACGCCGCTTGGGCATCCGCTGACCAACGGAAGTTGACCTTGGTGGAGGTTAGCGTGGTCAGAGGGGCCGCCACCTGTTCGAAGTTCCTGATGAAGCGCCTATAGAAATTGGCGAAACCCAGGAACCGCTGTAAAGCCTTGCGGGAATCAGGTGTCGGCCATTCGGAGACGGCTCTCACCTTAGCAGGGTCCATGCGAATCCCCCCCACCGAGATGATGTGTCCCAAGAATGAAACTGACTGAACGTGGAACTCGCACTTCTCCGCCTTAATGAACAGCTGATTCTCTAACAGCCGCTGAAGCACCTGTCGTACGTGCTGGACATGTTCCTGAAAAGAAGAAGAGAAAATTAAGATGTCATCTAAATAAAATAAAAAACGAACCTGTCGATCATATCCCTCAGCACGTCGTTGACAAGTGCTTGAAAGACAGCTGGAGCATTGGATAAACCGAAGCGAAGAACCCGGTATTCAAAGTGCCCGCGAGGCGTGTTAAACGCGGTCTTCCATTCGTCCCCCTCCCTGATCCGCATTAGATGGTAAGCATTGCGAAGATCCAATTTCGTGAAGAACTCGGCCCCCTGCAAGAGATCGAAAGCCAAAGACATCAGCGGCAGAGGGTACCGGTTCTTAACTGTGATGTCATTCAACCCTCGATAGTCTATACAGGGGCGCAGAGAGTCATCCTTCTTCTTCACGAAAAAGAACCCCGCACCAGCCGGAGAAGAAGAGGGACGAAAATACCGGCTGCCAGAGAATCACTTAAATACTTCTCCATCGCCTCGCGCTGGGGCGCGGAGATAGAATACAGCCGCCCGCGAGGCGGGGAAGCACCAGGGAGGAGATCGATGGCACAGTCGTACGGTGGGTGAGGAGGAAGAGATACAGCCCGGGACCTGCTGAAGACCGCCCGCAGATCATGGTAGCAAGCAGGAACTCGAGAAAGATCCGCCTCCTCCTCCTGTAGGGAAACAGAAACAGAGACCGGGGAGAAGGCAGACCGAAGGCAATGTGTATGACAATATTGACTCCATGACAAAACTACATTGTATGCCAAGTTAATGTTCGGCCCATGGTGAACGAGCCAAGGATGACCCAATTCCAAAGGGACAGATGGAGATTTACAGACTAGGAATCTGAGGTCCTCCCGGTGGTTCCCGGAGGTAAGAAGACTCACAGAATCAGTGATCTGAGAGATCTGCATAAGTGGCCTGCCATCGAGTCCGTCTATTGGGGACTGCAGGGATTGGATGGGTATATCCCGAACACGAGCCCACTCTTCATCTATGAAGTTGCCCTCTGCTCCTGAGTGCTGAAGCCTTAAACAAATTGTTTTTAGTAAACAGAGACACAGACAGAAGAGTGCGTGATCTGTGAGCAGGGGAAATGGCATTACCACTCAGATTAACCCTCTGTGGCGAACGAGCAGCCTTAGCTGGACAGGAGTGAGCTCGGTGTCCTTGAGCAGCGCAATACAGGCAGAGACCCTCCAACAGGCGGCACTGTTTCTCCTTGGGCGTGAGGTGCAAGCGATCCACCTGCATAGTCTCACACTCCTCGGTAGTCTGGGGTGGAGGGACGAACGTGACAGGCTCGGAGTCTGCTCGAACTCGACGGTGAAGCTCTCTCCTGGCGTCTATGCGGAGAGACAGGCTGATAACATCATCCAATCGTTCTGGAACTTCGCGGGAGAACAGTTCGTCCTTGACTGAGTCATTGAGACCCTCTAAAAAGCGAGCGATAAGGGCCTCGGTGTTCCATCCACAGGTAGGGGCCAGGGTACGGAACTGCACAGAGTAATCTGCCACTGAACGCCTGCCCTGTTGAAGGCGCTCTAACAGTCGGGACGACTCTTTGCCAAAAACAGACTGATCAAAGGTTTTAACCATCTCCTCCTTAAAGGAACTGAAGTCCGAGCAGCACGCGGCCTGTGATTCCTATACCGCAGTCCCCCAATCACGTGCTCTACCAGAAAGCAGGGATATGACATACGCCACCTTGGAGACATCTGATGCGTAGGTTCGAGCTTGAAGGGAAAACACCACCTCGCACTGAATAATGAAGGCTTTGCAACTAGTAGGCTCACCGGAATACACGGGGGGGTTGTTCACTCTCGGCTCAGAGGAGGAAGCGGACGGGAGAGGCGGTGAAGGCAATTCCTGTCGAGTGAGACGGTCTAGTCGACCCACTAAATCCACGATCTGAGCCGAAAAGGCATCCACAGAGTGATGGGTGGAAGACAGTTCCATCTCATGACGGCCCAGCATCGCTCCTTGATGCTCCAGAGCCACCTGCCAAGTTGAGCTCTCCGCTGGGTCCATTCTTGGTCAGTGTGTGGTGTCAGGACAGATGAGGACCCGAGAGCGGAATGAGGCTGAAAAATAGTATTTTATTAAAGAGGACGTCTTAACGTCAAAAAACAACAAAACCCCTCTGGCGGTGAAAAACCAGTCTTGACTTCACACTGCTCAGTGGGCAGGTCGTGCTCTCAGCCTCCGAGAACGCCAGGAGAGACGGAGCTGCTAATCCAAAGCGGCAGGCAGGAGAATAGTCGGGCAGACAAGGGGACAAGTGAGGTGCAGACAGGGCTGAGAACGGCGGGCAGTACCAGAGTCAAAAACAGTCCAGGTCGAAAACCAGAAGAGCGGTCCGAAATCCTCTGAGGGCAAAGCACAGGTTACACTAACTGGGCAGACAAACCAACAAGCGAACTGACCAGAACAGGACAGAACCGAAGCCAAATGCCAAAAGGTCACAGAACACACTGACAAGGATGGGTGAAAATCAAGCAGAATAAATAGGGTGAGTAATGAGATAGAGGGAACAGGTGCGTCAGACAAGCCGCAGCCTAGATTGCTGAGCGAGATCAGCTGGCGCTAGAGCGAAGGGGGAAAAAAACAGAAAAATATATTAAAAATCAGAGAGAGAGAAAATAAAATCACCCAATATCAATGTCAAACACTGGTGGAGAGCATGCCAAGATGCATGATAGCCAATTATTTTGAGACAATTATTATTATACAATTATGATTATTGCACCAAATATTGATTTCTGAACTCTTCCTAAGTTAACATATTAGAATTGTGTGGTTTAATAACAAATATTAACTAATTTTCTTTGCATAGTCTGACAAACACTTCATGTTTTTGTTATTTTGACCAGATTATATTTTCTGAAAATACCTGATTTGAATGACAATATAAATATATATTTTTAATTTTAGATAAATGTTGTCAATAGTTTATGGAATAAAACCAAAATTGTTAATTTCAACCAAACTCATACCTATCAATAGTAAAACCAGGGATACTGACGATGTTGCAGTGTTCATGTAATGGTTTCCCCTGCATGTCTGTATCTTGTTTCTATGGAATTCCATTAATGGTTTTGGGTCATTCTACAGAAACGTCCACATTTGGTATGGCAAAATCTCTTAAAATTGATTTCTTTTTCTAACATTTAAACTTAGACCACATTATTAGATTACCCTTTGACTTTATGAGTACACATAAATTACAGCTTAATGATTTTTTATTTTTTGTGTGCATGTATTTAAAGACCGCATACACCATTTTTTTGTCACTGGTGTTACCTTACTTCTTTAGCGATATTAAAGGTGTTTATGAAATATTTGTTACATTTTTTTCAGCACATGCAGTCAGAGGTACAGAAAATGAATGATGATCTAACTAATACGGTGATTATGTTTTATTTATTTTAATCAGGTTTGTTAAAAGTGTGACTGAATGATGTTAGTTCAATTGCACAACCATGTATTTGCTATAACAATGAAAATATTTGAAAAAAAGGTTTTAAACAAGCAATAATACAATCATTTAAAGCTTAACTCTTAAGTGCAGCAGAATTCAATGAATTTGAAATGATCATTATGCCACATATGACAGATTTTATTTAATGTGAAAGAAAAAAAAAAAACAGTAACACCAGTGACACAAAAATCACCAGTGACATACATAACATATACAAATGAGTCATTTCATAAGAACTGAAATCAGAGTTAGAAAAATTTCATAGACAACATTTTAACTTAACATTTTAACTTCATTTCTTCACCATTTCACATCTTCGTTTCTAACCGATGATCTTGTCTTTCAGTTTCTCTATTTCCCTTTGTTTCCTTTGTGCATCTCTCCTACGTTGTCTCCTCCCTTGTTGTAGTTGTCTGTAAAGCAAAATATTTTCTTGAAAAAAAATTCTCACTCATTTAACCCTAGCTTGAGTGTGTGTGTGAGAGATAGAGAGAGTGTGTGAGAGAGAGAGAGCTCTTGTTTCTGTATCATATCAGGACACAACTCTGTATAATGACATGGGTATGACACAGGTATTACAAGGAGAGGGTGACTTATGAGGACATAACCCATGTCCCTATTTTTCAAAATGCATATAAATCATACAGAATGAGTTTTTTTGAGAAAGTAAAAATGCACAAAGTTTCCTGTGAGGGTTAGGGTTAGGTGTAGGGTTGGTGAATGGCGATAGAATATACAGTTTCTACAGTATAAAAACCATTACACCTATGGGATGAACACACTTTTCACAAAAAACAAACGTGTGTGTGTTTGTGTGTGTGTATGTGAGAGAGAGAGAGAGAGAGAGAGAGTGAGTGAGTGTGTGTGTGTGAGAGAGAAAGTGAGTATGAGTGTGTGTGTGTGTGTGTGTGTGTGTGAGAGAGAGAGAGAGAGAGAGTGTGTGTGTGTGTGTGTGTGTGTGTGTGTGTGTGAGAGAGAGTATAAGTGTGTGTGTGTGTGTGTGTGAGAGAGAGAGAGAGAGAGAGAGAGAGAGAGAGAGAGAGAGAGAAAGAGAGTGAGTGTGTGTGTGTGAGAGAGGGAGTATGCGTGTGTGTGTGTGTGTGTGAGAGAGAGAGAGAGAGAGAGAGAGAGTGTGTTTGTGAGTGAGTGTGAGTGTGTATTCATGTGTGGCATTCAGATCTCAGCATCAGGGGGCTTCAGTCTGGCCGTCAAGGCCCTCAATGACAAGGCACGGAGGGCGTTTTATGCCATTAAAGCACGGTTTGGCCAACTAAAACTACCAATTAAAACATGGATTAAATTATATCACGCAATCATCAAACCAATCCTACTGTACGGGAGTGAAATTTGGGGACCAATATTAAAATTTGAAAACTGGGACAAAAGTTTAATAGAAAGAACACAATTGGAATTTGCCAAAAACATCCTAAGGGTAAACAGAAGCACTTCTAATATCGCCTGCAGGGCTGAGCTGGGCTTATACCCCTTACACATAGAAATACAGAAAAGAGCTGTTCAGTTTTATCATCACCTGACTCAATCTGACACTCGATCTGTTCAATATAAAGCCCTCCTCGCCAATGAATCCCCCCCCACAGTGTCTCATCCTCTAAACACACTCATGCTTCAACTGATGAAGGAAACCCAAACTGAGTCTGACTCCAATCACAACCCCAACATCCAGAAACTAATTGACAAAAATCTGAAGTATAATTATGATGAAAAATTAAAAAATGAATTTGAGCTCCAAACCAAACTCCAGTGTTATTCGGCCCTAAACAGAACCACAAAACTGGCAAACTACTTATCACTCAAGCAATTAAAAGAAAGACAAATCCTTTCCAAATATCGACTCGGTGATCATGATTTGGAAATAGAGATTGGTCGACATAACAGATCCTGGCTCCCGAGAGAAGAGCGCCTGTGCAAACACTGTGAGCTGAATCAAACAGAGGATGAGAAACACTTCCTTCTGGTCTGTCCCAAATACAGCACTACAAGAGAAACATTCTTCCCACAGTTTGAAGCGTTGAATCCTTCATTCTTGTCTCTAAATGACTCAGAGAAACTACTCTATATACTTGGAGAGAATGAGACAGCAATGACACTAGCTGCTAAATATTTATACACCATACACACCATACGAAAGGGGTAATTGATTGTATTCAACTGTTTTATTTGATATTCTTGATTGTATATAATTACTATTATTAATATTTGAAATATTATCTGTTGTTGTTATTTTTATTGTATTGTATTTTATTGTAATTATATTTTATTCTGTATCTGAATGCTTTGGCAATACTGTAACTCAAATGTCATGCCAATAAAGCAACTTGAACTTGAACTTGAACTTGTGTATGTGGAGGTACTGAATGCTATGCACTTTTATATCTCTTTCACCATTTATTTCTGTATTTGTAACAGTTCAGTTTGTACCTTGAAATACTGGGTGATCTATCTGGTGATGATGGGGGGGGATTTGGGTTTTTGCTGACGGGCCCTCCATGCCTTTCGCTCATATCTCTTCTCCCTTTCACTCAAATTACTTACTCTCTTTCTTTTTAGTGTGTCAATGTCACGGACATAGCTCTGTTTCCTTTTCTGCAAATACTCTGCTCTGCGTTCAGGATCAGCATCCCTACGCTTTCTGTATAGTCGCTGTTTCTCAGCTGCGCTCAGTTTAGCCATACCCTCAATTTAGAAATACATGACCAAAGGAGGATTAACAATGACAAAGAAAAGTTAGAATCACAATTTTAGTGCTATTTTATGCAAAATAACTAAATGAATAGCTTTGAACAAAGTTTATCTATAAAAGGGAGTCACTGGTGTTACTGATCTTCACTGGTGTTACCCATAAGGAAGGTGACACCAGTGACCGTAACACCAGTGACAATTTTCATGAAAACTGCATTTTACAAAATGGCTGCTGCAAGGTATCAAACCACATGTTGTCAATCATGGTATACTCACTAAATTAAGTAGTTTAATCCATTTGTATTCTAGTTTTTTACAATGCCCAAACAATAAAAGAGGTCATACCAGTGACTTAAACTAAAAGCTTCATATGAAATCATGAGATAAATGAGAAGATTTCTGATAATTGAAAAGAGACAGCAGACTTACCATGGGCTTCTCTTCTTTGATCTCCAGGAAATTGGAAGAAGGAAATCTTCTTCTTCTTCTTTATTGTTTATTGGCGGTTGGCAAACCAGCTTTTGGTGCATTTCCGCCACCTACTGGGATGAAGTGTGAATACCTAGGGTGATGGAATGAAAAACTAAAAAAACAAATTATTTGTGTATCCTTATATTCTGTTTATCAACCGTGTATCTCTCAAATATTTAAATACAATAGTGTACACTTTTGGTTGTATCTGTGCACTCTGAAATAAATATTTTATTGCTAGCTGAACTTTCAGTTCCTTTAGATCTTCCACAAGTTGAGCTCGTTCCTCATTAAATACTTGACATTGAACAAGCACATGCTCCACTGTTTCTGCCACCCCACAATGGATGCATCTGTCTCACTTTTACCTAACATGTGTAAATAATAATTTAATCTGGTGTGCCCAATGCTTATCCTCGAGATAATTGTATCATCTCTTCTGGATCCATATTTTCTCCTTTCACTCCCCACTGTATCCTGAATATTGTACAGATGTCTTCCTTTTAACTCCTTATTCCAGTTGTCTTGCCAGATATTTATAACAGCTTTTCTTACAATGCACTTAGCTTCAGCTTTGCTTAAAGGAATCTCTATGTTGACTTCATCCTTTTTTAATCCCGTCTTTGCCAGTTTGTCCACTATCTCATTTCCCTCAACTCCAACATGAGCTGGTACCCATAAAAATGATATATTTTTGTCTAGTGGATTTATTCTGTACAAAATCTGTAATATATCGTGTAAGATATCTTGTCTAGCATCTGACATTCCACTCTTTAAGTTGCACAAAGCTGAGAATGAATCAGAGCATATGACTGTATCCTTAATATTAGATTCTTCTACCCATATCATTGCTATGAATATTGCCATGAGTTCTGTTGTAAATACTGATATATCATTAGACAGCCTTTTAACAGTACTTTGTTCAATATGAGGTATATATATTGCTGCTGCTGTATAACCAGATTGAGGATTTTTAGACCCATTAGTAAATATCTGAACACTATTGTTATAGTTTTGATTCAAATAATTTACCACTGCTATATTCATAAATACACACCTTTCCTTTTCATTCTTTGTGATGTTTAATTGTACATCCACTTAAGGCATTTTGTACATCCAAGGGGGTACACTTGGTGTAATTACCGTATGATTCATGACTATACCATCTATTCCAATATCTTTGGCAACTTTATCAGCATTCCATCCAAAACTATTAAAACTTGCATATTCATGCTCCCAACTTTCTTTTATCACATCTTTTACTGGATGAGCATCTGCATGTCCCTTTACAGAGCACCAATACGCCATTTTCAGCTTAATTCTCCTAATTTCTAAAGGCATTTCTGCCATTTCAACCTGCAAAGCAGAGATTGGAGATGTTCTAAATGCCCCACATGCTATTCTCAGTGCCTGGGATTGTACTCCATTTACTTTCTTTAGTATGGAAGGTGCTGCTGAACTGTATACTATGCCACCATAATCAATAATTTGCCTTATCATTGCACGGTAAATTCTCTTAAAAGAATACCGAGTTGCCCCCCAATCTACTCCTGCAAGACACCTGAGAACATTAACTCCCTTTTTACATTTTTCAACCACTTTCTTGATGTGTGACGCAAAAGTAAGTCCAGAATCCATCCAGATCCCAAGGAACCTAACTTCTGAGACCTGTTCTAATACCTTATCATATAACTTAAGTTTAGTACTTGGTAATTTCTTTTTCTTAGAAAAACATATTACTTTTGTTTTTTCAACAGACATTCTAAAGCTCCAGTTATTAGCCCATTTTTCCACGTCTATGATGGCTTTCTGCATACAGCTTTCCACATATGTCACATTTCTACCCCATTTCCACAGTGCACCGTCATCTGCATACAGGGATTTTCCAATACCTTGTCCAACTTTGGAAAATATATCATTAATCATGATATTAAAGAGTACTGGACTACACACACTTCCTTGTGGTGTACCATAATCAATTGAAAAAATCCTAGAATAACTTGCCCCAACCCTAACTTGAATAGTCCTATTTAGCAGAAAATCCATTATCCAATTATACATTTTTCGGTCCCACTTTATATTAGGTTGCCTTAACTACTACGTACTTACATAAAAAATAAGTACAATGTACTTACTGTGTTCATATTGTATTGTAAAACACTTTTGCTGCTATTGAGGTGGGATAGGGGTAAGGTTAGGGAGAGGGTTGGAGGTATGGGTAAGTTTAAGGGTGGGTTAAGGTGTAAAGAATGGGTCAACAGTGTAATTATAAATGTAATTACAGAAATTAAATACAGATGTAATTACATGTCGTTTTTTTAAATATAAGTACAATGTAAAAACATGTATGTACACAATAAGTACATTGTACTAAATTATTAATTAAAATGTAAGTACATAGTAGTTAAGGCCACTTAAGTAGTTAAGGGGAAGTCGTGGCCTAATGGTTAGAGGGTTGGACTCCCAATCGAAGGGTTGTGGGTTCTAGTCCCGGGCCGGACGGAATTGTGGGTGGGGGGAGTACATGAACAGCTCTCTCTCCACCTTCAATACCATGACTTAGGTGCCCTTGAGCAAGGCATCGAACCCCCAACTGCTCCCCGGGCACCGCAGCATAAATGATGAGCACTGCTCTGGGTGTGTGTTCACAGTGTGTGTGTGTGTGTTCACTGCTCTGTGTGTGTGCATTTCGGATGGGTTAAATGCAGAGCACAAATTCTGAGTATGGGTCACCATACTTGGCTGAATGTCACTTCACTTTCACTTTCACTTTTAATATAAAGTGGGTCCCATTTTTCCTTTAATGCCCATCTTTTCTAATTTAATTAAAAGTCCCTCTCTCCATAACATGTCGTAAGCCTTTTCAACATCAAAAAATACTCCAACTAATACTTCTTTATTTACCATTGCCTTTCTGATTTCAGATTCTAAACATATAACTGAATCCATAATATTTCGTCCTTTTCTAAATCCGCTTTGATATGGGCACAAAAGATTTTCCTTTTCTATAACATTATTTAATCTGCCTATTACCATTCTTTCCATTAATTTACACATATTTGATGTTAATGCAATCGGTCTATAACTAGATGCTAAGGAATGATTCTTCCCAGGTTTTGCAATTGGAATGATTGCACCATGTTTCCATGAAGAGGGAAGTTTACCTATTTCCCATATCTTATTGAAAAGTAGTAAGATAAAATTCAGGGACACATCTGAAAGATGTTTTATCATTTCATAACATATATCGTCCTTCCCTGGAGATGTATGCCTGACCCCTTGTAGTACCCGTTTCAACTCATAGATGGTAAACCCTTCATCCATTACATCACCCGCAAGCACTCTTTGAACCATTGTATTGGGATTTTCACTCATGATTTGCTCTCTATACGTTCTCATCTCATCTGATATGTTACTATCACTGTGAACCTTTACAAAAGCTTCTACTAACTCCTCTGCCTTTTCTTCATTAGATGTTATATATTTATCATCTTTGATTAACGTTGGGACACCTTTATACATTTGAATCCCTCCCATCTTTCTTATCATATTCCACATTTGACTTATATCTGTACTCTCACTTATTTCATCACAAAAAGTCCTCCAATACCTTTTATTCACCCTTATTACTCTTCTTACATCTGTTTGGGCTCTCTTATAAGCTATTAAGTCATCAAATAAATATGTTTTTTTTTTCACTTTTCTTAATGCTTTATTTCTCATTTTAATTACTTCACTACATTCATCTGTCCACGAAGGTACTGCCTTTTTTACCCTGATACCTTTATTTTTTCCTATTACCTCATTAGCTGTATTACAAAGAATATTATTTATTTCCTTATTCAGTTCCTCTATGTCTCCTAAATTTACTTTCATACCTGCCATTTTACTTTCATATATTTCTTTGAACTCTTCCCAATTTGCTTTTTTAAATCTCCACCTTTGAATCTTCTCTTCAAGACATTCCTCTACTTCCATCCCAATACTACATTTAATAGGATAATGGTCACTACCCATATTACTTTGCTCACATACTTCCCATTTACATTTTCTTGCTAATCCACTAGATACAATTGTTAGATCTAATACTGAATGCCTTCCTCTGACTACATCCATCCTTGTAACACTACCATCATTCAGACATACAAGATCATTTTCATCTAAAATTTCTTCCACCACACTCCCATTTGGATCATTATTTGTGCTTCCCCATAAGGTACTATGAAAGGCCACATCTTGCTTTATAAAAGTTATCACACCTCCACCAGTTCCTTTATTTCTATCTTTACGCACAACAGAATATCCCTGAACCACAAAACTCAAGTTAGGTTTTAACCATGTCTCCTGTACACATATTATATGAGGTTTTACATTAAAATCATCAACATGTTTTTTTTAAATTCCTGTCCATTAGATATAAGGCTTCTTGCATTTCACTGCAAGACAATCACTACCATTAAGCCCCTCCATGCTCTTTCTGTGTGTTATTGGTACGCACATTGAATTTCTCATTTACCTGTTCTACCGTTACCCCATCAATACTTAGATATTTGTCTGGTGCTCTAATTATGATTTTAATTCTCTCAGTCCTACTTTCTGTCTGAGCCGAACAATTCACTACTTCAGCAATGAAAGTGAGAAAAGCCAGCCTGTCTTCAATTAACACACATTCCTTCTGCTTTCCCACTTTTGTATTCTCTTCCCTTATCTTTGGCAGAACTGCTATCTTTTCAACTGCTTTTTCTGTATCCTTAACTCGTTTAAAAGCCTCTACATATGTTATTCCTTCCACTACCTTGACATTCTGTACCATAGCAGCACTTTTCCTCACTTGACATCCTCCATATCCTGCACTGGGATCTCCCCCACAATTACAGCACTTAGGTTTTACACTTTCTTCACATCCCCCATATTCATGTTCTCCCCCACTTCTCGCACAACGTTGCTTACCTCGACACACCGCAGCCACATGCCCATACTTCTGGCACTTAAAACATCTCAACGCAGGAGGGATATAGTCTTACCACATAACTCATTGCTCCAAGGAATACTCTACTTGGCATTTTCTCCTCATCAAAACGTAGCATTACCGAAAGGCTATCCAGTCTCTCTTTATTCAGAGTGTATTTCCACCTCCTCGCTTCTAAAACCGTTGCTCCAGAGATGTTTCTCTTTATAACATCCACTGAAATATCGGTGGGAATACCTGAGATTACTCCTCGTATCCATTTCTTTCCTTCCACGACACTGCACATCACTTTTTGCCCAACTAATGTTTTAATCCCCACAGCAGCCTTCTGTTGCTTACTATCTTTACAAAAAACAATCATTTTTCCATCTCGCAAAATTTTAGCACCTTCAATTATACCGATCGTTTCTTTCAAGGCCTTGGTAAGTTTCAATGGATTAATTTGATTTACTGCCTCAGAACTAAATTTCACCAATACCTTGTACTCCTCCTTACTTCTTCTACTTTGACTATCTTCTCCCTCGCTTTCAGTACCTGACGTTTGGCTCCAATCTTTCCTCCTTTTCCTCTTTTCCACTACAGTCCACTTTCTATTTTTATTTACTTTATTTCTCCCACCATCAATCTCTTCCTCCATGTCTAGATCACTTCCTGCCACCCCACTTCCTTCCATCCTAGCTTCAGTCACAACCCAGTGTTGCCAACCGCCAATTCCGCGTTGCGTCACTTACGTGCGACAGCCTGCCCACCAACCACTTCCTGTGTTTCTGATGCCCTATTTATGTGTCTCCTCTTCACCGAATTGCCCAATCAGTGATCGCCACGCTCAACAAGACACCTGTTCCCAATAACACACCGATTTGGGTTCGCCGGCATTCCCGGAAGTGGCGGTGTTTGCGATATATGGTCTGGGCGGAACTAATCTTCCTTATTTTTGGTTCCGCCCCGTCACAGTCACTCTGCCACAGCAATAAGAACACACATGTGAAATTGGTCTATTTCCAATAAATGCTATTTAAAGAAAAGTATTTTTTTTATTTTTATATATAAAAGTTTTTCCTTATAGTAAACACTTGACCAACATTCAGCATTTGAGATTCCAGATAAAGCAAAAAAAAAATATATATTTTGTTATATTTGTATATGATATTATTGATGACATGTTTGGGCACGTGTAATAAACAAATCTCCATATTCATCGGGAAGAAGGAGGCGGGAACCGGCGCACAATCAAAAAGCACTTTAATATCCAAAATAAATACAAAACGGCGCACCAGCCCCTCACGGCCGACTGGTGCGCATAAATAAAAAGCACACACATTTAAAATAATGTCCCAGGCCTGGTCCTCTCTCGTCCTTCACGGTCGTCGCTCCAGTTTTATATCCTTCCATCTCCTACGTGGGACTCGATACTAGCGGTGGGGCTCAGGTGTAGCTCATCTCCAATCACTACACCTGGCCTCACTCCTCGTTCCCACGCCTTTCGGCCCCGCCCCACTCGCCACATACCCCCATCGCCCCTCGCAGGCCGGGGGGTACCCTCGAGACTGCGCTCTACTCCCCCCCCCCCCCCTTCCCTCCGGGGGGGACCGCTCACGGGGACCTGCAGGAACCTGGGGGTAGGACAGACGAGGCGAGAGAAAAGGAGATGGAAGGAGGAGCGACAAGGACGAGAGAGGGGAGAGAGAAAAAAAAAAAAAATCCGGTTCCCAGACGCACTGCTGCTCGGCCCTCCACCAGCTGGGTGATCTCCTCCGCGGTGCCTGGCGGTGGCACTGGACGGCCCTCGGCGGACGGCGCGACACTCCTCCGCCGCCCGATGGACGGCGACGGCTCCTCCGATTTTGGGCAGCGGCAGGAGTCCCCCGTTCCCTGCCCCTCCGGATTCCGTCACGGAGGCGGCAGGCTCCGGCCCCCTGGCGAACGGCGCCGACTCCTCCGCTCCCTCACGGACGGCAGCCGCCCCTCCTTGTCGTGGGCGGTCGGCAGCGAGCTCGCCCGTCCCCGGCAACTCGCTCCAGCCCACCGCCTCGAGCGTCCCTGGCGGCACATACCTCGCCTGCTCGAGGGCACCGCGGATTCACCACAGCGGCGAGGGATCTTCAGCAGCGCGTCCCTCCTTCTCCCGGGTTTCGGCACCACTGTAATAAACAAATCTCCATATTCATCGGGAAGAAGGAGGCGGGAACCGGCGCACAATCAAAAAGCACTTTAATATCCAAAATAAATACAAAATGGCGCACCAGCCCCTCACGGCCGACTGGTGCGCATAAATAAAAAGCACACACATTTAAAATAATGTCCCAGGCCTGGTCCTCTCTCGTCCTTCACGGTCGTCGCTCCAGTTTTATATCCTTCCATCTCCTACGTGGGACTCGATACTAGCGGTGGGGCTCAGGTGTAGCTCATCTCCAATCACTACACCTGGCCTCACTCCTCGTTCCCACGCCTCTCGGCCCCGCCCCACTCGCCACAGCACGATATATAGTATAGCACTTAGATTTACTGACAGTCAAAAAAGCATTTTAGCATAAATTATTACTGATTCTGGGATAAAATAATAATAATAAATATATTGTAATCGAAAGCTGATTTACTCTTTCCCTAGACATACTGTTCTACAATGAATTCAGTAACGTTATCATCAGTACATTCACCAAATTTAAATATATTTTCTTACATCACACATCTTTAATCAGATTTTCTTGATTATCTCAGAAATCTCCTCTGAAAGGAAGTGTAGAAGGCCAAGGCAGCAGCTTTTCTTCTGTTCCAATTTGTGTCCTACATACAATTATAAACAAGACTGAGTGACTCCAATATATATATATATATATATATAACTCTTCAGTTGCTCCACTGCACACCTCAGACCACTTCCTCATTACTGCTAACCTAGCACTTACTCCTGAATTGCCTCACACTCCAACGCACCGCCCCATCTGCCCCCTGGCTGTCCGAGGTTCTCCGTGAATATTGCTCTAAACTCAGGGCTGCAGAGAGGAAATGGCAGAAATCAAGAAACTCTACCGACCTCAGTGTGTATCAGTCTCTCCTCTCTTCCTTCTCTGCAAATGTCTTCACAGCTAAAACATCCTACTACCCACAACAAAATTAACAGCTGTTGTGACGCTCGGACACTCTTCAAGACTTTCTCTTCTCTTCTTAATGCGATGCCACCACCTCCTACATCGACTCTTACAGCGGACGACTTTGCAGTTTTCTTCACAAATAAGACACGATCCATCAGTGACCAATTCTCCACACCACAGACTGAGGACAACTTCACAATGACCGACAGACACTCTTTCTCCTCCTTCTCCCCACTCTCAGAGATGGACATCTCCAAACTTCTCCTGTCCAATCATCCTACTACTTGTCCACTTGATCCAATCCCCACTCACCTCCTTCAAGCGATCTCTTCTTCAGTCATACCTTCGCTTACTCACGTTATCAACTCCTCTCTTCACTCTGGAACATTTCCCTCAGCATTCAAGCAGGCTCGGGGAAGCCCACTGCTCAAGAAACCATCTCTAAATCCAGCGCTTCTTGAAAACTACAGACCGGTATCCCATCTTCCATTCATTGCAAAGACACTTGAGCAAACTGTGTTCAACCAGCTCTCTATGTTCCTTGTACAGAACAACCTCCTGGACAGCAACCAATCTGGCTTCAAAAGTGGCCACTCAACTGAGACTGCTCTGCCCCGGTTACTGAAGCCCTCGGTACTCATCTTACTGGACCTTTCTGCTGCTTTTGACACTGTTAATCACCAGATTTTCCTGTCTACCCTCAGAAAGATGGGCATCTCTGGAACAGCACTCCTGCGGGTTAAGTCCTACCTCTCTGACAGATCCTTCAGTGTGTCTTGGAGGGGTAATATTTCAAAGTCACACCACCTTGCTACTGGGGTTCCTCAAGGCTCAGTACTTGGACCACTTCTCTTCTCCATCTACATGACATCATTAGGATCTGTCATTCAGAAGCATGGCTTTTCTTATCACTGCTACGCTGATGACACCCAACTCTACTTCTCATTCCAACCAGATGACCCGACGGTAGCTGCTCGCATTTCAGCCTGTCTGAGTGACATCTCTAGCTGGATGAATGACCATCACCTTCAGCTTAATCTTAAAAAAAGGTGTGAAAAAACAAACATTGTCTATATGACGCTCCCATGTAAGCAGAATATCGCTGTGGAGAGATTGCTAAACTTGCATGTTTTCATCATCAGCGCTTGTTCCACCATCAGTGAGCATATACAGGGTTCCCAGATTGCACAAATTAAATAAAAAACTGGTCAGAGAGTGTATCCTTAAAGGAGAAAAGCTCTGTTTTGGGGCTTAAAGCTCATCAACCCACATAGCAAGTGTCTTCTGGCCGAGATCCAGGCCAGACGCATGGGCCATATCCGGCCCGAATCTCAAACAGTTAATCAGCCTTAGCTGGCCCTGAACTGGGCTAAAACAGGTTTTATTATTGGTGCCAATTCTTAGCCTTAAGTAAACAAGGATGCCCAGATCTGAGCCACACCTGAGCCTTGAATAGCCTCGACCCAATTTTAATATTTCATATTATTACCTTGTATATTACTATGATCGCATTTATTCATTTTGTGCTATGCTTTAATGTACACACAATCTATGCCAATAAAGTACATTAAACTGAATAGAAAATCAGACTTAAAACCCACACAACATTAACTGTGCAATAAAAAAACGTATTTTATTGGTTTTTCTATTTATTATTATAAAGAACAAATCAACCAATAAAGAGTGAGTGTATAGAGTATACAGTCTATAAGAGAAACTTAACAGATAGACACATGTAACTTAATCATAATAATTTATTACAGATGTGACAAAGAACAGTACCACAGTAGTCCAAGGCGATGCATTGCAGTTGCAGTCCCCTCTGGCAGAATATAATAGTAGTGTGAGGAGCAGGGCATAATTTAAGTTGTTAAACGATGAAAATACTATCCCAATCCACTCCCTCAAGACGCGCATTTCTCATTCAAAACATGCATCACCAGAAACACGGCATGTCACAATTTCTGACGAAACCGGCGAGAGCCAATGAGCGTTTGATATCGCTGCCATAAAACTTGTTGTTAAACTTCTTAACGGCACATTTAAATAATCAAATAATCACTATAGCCAAAGAGTATGGAAGCCCAAGAGGCAAAACTCAATAGAACGCTCGATAGCAACAGTTGCCCCCATGACGTGACGGCGGGGCCGCCATTATGGACTGAAAACTGAAAGAAAACGCAGAGAAATAATGGGAGTCAATGGCACTGAAAAACTTAACATAACAAAAACTTAACAGAACTTATTTTTTTCTGGCCGTCATATCTAAATATGAAAACAATTTAAAATACATTAATGAGGATGACCAACGTTAAATGACAGAAAATCTACGTCTATGTGTTGGTTATGCATAGCCTAATTACCCTTAGGAAAATAGTATTTTGGGACAAAATATTACTATTGAAGTACTATAAGACTACTATAGAAATACTATAGCGGTTCTAGGATATTATAGAGTTATTACAGAACATAGCATACTTCTGTGATGTTCTGTAATAGCTACCTCTATAATATTTTAAAGCTGCTATAGTATTTCTATAGTAGTCTTATCGTACTTCTGTAGTATGTCCCAAATTACTAAAGGCCTAGTATTCCTATAAGATTACTATAATATTTTGATTCCTATATAATATAAGATTACTAAAGAACTTTTTTGTAAGGGTATGTCCCCCACCGAATCGGCTTCATTAGCCTACCACTTACGGTTTGCAAAGATACAATTATAAAATTAGTGCAAACCTTTAATCTTTCAATATTTATGTTCTATTATGCATTTTCCTTGTTATATGAATAACAGAAATTCATCAAATAATATATACAGTATAGGCAGACACACAGTAATAAGATTTATTCAAATGTTGATTTTAACATTAGTGAATATCACCATCACCATATATATGATTTGGAAAAATAAATAAATAAATAAATAAAATTATAAACTAGCATTTCTTAAGACAGTTCACTTTTAACAAGAATATCACAAAAATATTAACAACTTGTTTTTCAACATCTTCAGTGAAAGTGCACACAGTGAACGTTTCAATGGAAAGAACAAAAACAATCTGTGAATGTCCTATTACAGACGGAAAGGTACAAAAAAAAAGATGTGCAATCTAGCAAGTGCACACATGAACTATAAACAGTACTAAAATGGAAGTGGTGCCATAAGATCTCCGTTATTAATCAGACACCACCATCTATTGTCTGTGCATTTGTGTATGAGAAGTTTGTTTGTATTTTTTTTCTTTTTGTGAGAGAAGAGGCACTGACATAGAATGGAAGCATTAGTCAAAAAGTGAACAAAAAAGAACTCTGACCATCTTTCGGAAACTAGTGTACTATTAGCCAGCTACTTGCTAGCCAGCTACTAGTCAGTTCAAGTTTTGTATAGATTTCTAAAAACGAACAGTAAAACATCTACACTCAAACTGGCGCTAACGATTTCAGCAGCTTTCAGTCCATAATGGCGGCCGCGCCTCCGCAGCGCCATCAACAGACTGTTACCCATAACACAACAGAGTTTCGCCTCTTGGGCTTCTATACTCTTTGCTATAGCTACAGAGAAAGGATATACATATCGCCAATGAATGCGGTTTGAATTTGGATCTGTTCCTCACACCAAGCATCAAATGGATACAGGATTCAAATAAAAATATAATACTTTCATGATCATTTTATTTAATGCTTGATGTGAAATATTAATATTAGTTAGATATAATTTTGTACTAAAACTAAGAGTTGCATGTTTTATTGCTGCAAATGAGTAGTGTTGATAATTACTTTGTACAACATTTGCAACTGCTTTTCATCACTAGAAGCACTACAAAATTAAAATGTGTCATCTGTTATAGGGAGTACTGAGCAGAGATTTAGAAGTTGATTTTAAAATGCAAAGAATTGAAAATAAAGATAAAGCTCTGTAAACACCTGTGTTTATACAACACTACAAGTGTGTCCCATCTGGTCATGAAAAGCTCTTCACACACTTGTGGTCTTCATGTTCACTTGAACACTTCGACCAAATACAGGAAATACGTCATAGAAGTAGTCAAGTGGTCAAGTGTAAAGACCACAAGTGTGGCTTTTTGGACAAGACAAGAATTTGTAATTTCTAAACAGGAGCATGTGCTGTATTTATAGTCACAGGAGCGTTTTTACTGACGAGATGCGCATGAAAATCGCATTCGTTTTTTTGCACAGCCCTAACATCTAGTTAACAAAGCTAAACAGCGTTGCCCTTTGTGTAATAAGTTACAGAAACTGTTAAACGCACAAACTTAAATAATAAAATACACTTACCGGTTGTGGTCCATAAACAAAGCCTTCTCCAGACAAAGAGGGACCGACCACGGAGACCATAACATCTGAATATGAACTTTATATAGCTTAAGTCAACATTGAACAAAATTTAAACATTCATCTTTCTTTTGCGATCCCTCTGCTGACATCAAAAATTTGTACTACAAGACATTGCTGCATTAACTAACGTTAAGCGAGTTGTGAAGCTAGTTCTAACGTGAGTTTGCTTACAGATTGGTGTGAAATCGTGCTCTCACAACAACCACGCTATCTTAAAAAGCCCAACACCACGCTAAGGTTGCTTTCAAGTAAGCAAAACGATGCTTTGAAAACATGTTTCGCTGGAAGGACAAGGAGTAGCAACATGACAACAGCATAGAGACTTGACGTGACTTGAATTCACGTGGGTGGAGGTTATTCAAAAACTGTTTTAGTGACGTCATTACTGCAGGAACTAGAGGGATGTAGTCCAAACGGGTCGTTGTTGTAGGCGAATTCTGTTAAATAAAATATCTCGCTTGGCATTGAACTTTGAGCTTTAGAATTTTACAGATATTATTTATACTCTAACAACAACATTACACACTAACTAAAGTTTAAAACATGGGATCACGAAGAAGGGGACCTTTAAGTCCTTTAATCAGCCCTCAGACATTTGATATTTGATAAACTAATGTGTGCCACACATAATATATATAATATTAGTAGAGATGTTCCGATACCCTTTTTCTCTTCCCGATACCGATTCCGATACCTGGGCTCAGGGTATCGGCCGATACCGAGTACTGATCCGATACCTGGGTGTATATCTGTATATACAGCTGTATATATTACTAGCCCTGTGTAAATTGCTAGAATTTTTTTATGGTGTGCTTCAGACAGATCCCTCAATAAAACATGAACAAATACATGGTGAACTACTGTATTTATTACAGTATTTTTATTATCTAACATGAATTTGACAGTATTATTTATTTTCTTATGCAAAAAAGAACTTCAAATGCAGCCAAAAATCTAACACCGCAAACTAAAAAAGGTATTTAAGTTTTACAATATAACTGTATAAAAAAACTGCAACAAATAAGTCTAGGAATATAAAAAAAGATCTATTAATCAGATAATCTCTAACAAGTAAAAAACAAGTAAAAAACAAGCAACCATCTAGGCATAATTATTATTATTATAGAGATGTATTATTATTACTGTAGGCTACAACAGTAGCTTTATATATTGTCAATTTACTCATGTAAACCAAACATTTATTTTCATGGGCTGCCATGAAGATCTTTGAGTGTCTGTGTTTATGATATGACAGTATTCTCAAATGAAACGGTAAATTCTCATGAAGTGACGGTTTATGCGTTCGTGTCCTCATGACACACAGCAGAGACTACAAAACAGCGAGCTCTCGCGCATCTGTGCCAGTCACCCACAGAGATGTAGATTTTGCGGGAGTAATATTTAAATAGTATTTTGCAGTTTAATATTCACAGACACTAGTATATATTCGGCTACTGTCTGGAGCCCTGCGTTTTGACTTACACGGAAGCAACTGAACGCAGTTGCCGGTACTGAATATACTCGAGAGTCTGTAACTACCGGTACTACAGAGACATACTGCTAACCACTGATCTATAATATAGTAGCGGCTTCACTGTCTTTTGGCAGTTTAGAATGTGATGAGTGATCCAGTCATATTTAGATAAGGGCTGCTAACGCGTTTTCATTTCTTCTTCGCTGCTCTAAACAGGGGTTGCTTGTGGCAACACAGCACAACTTCCTGTGTTTTCAATGCATTTTGAGCAGCGAAGAAGAACCGTGCAGCGGTTAGGCAAAGCTTGCGGTCATAACTAGGTCTTTTTTAAGAAAATGGTATCGGATCGGTATATGGGTTCATGTACTCGCCGATGCCGATGCCAGAATTTGTTGTGGTATCGGAGATATTTCCGATACTAGTATCGGAATCGGAACAACTCTAAATATTAGTGACCATAATAAAAGAGAAGATTTAAAGGAGGACTTGTGGAAGATATAGTAATGTGCACACATACTGTAGATTAACTATCTTTTATAGAAATGTAAATCAAAAAGAAAAAGTGAAAAAAAGAAAGAGTGAGCTTGACCGATACCAGTGTCCTACTTTCCCACAATTCAGTGGAGACGGAGGATGCATGAATGTGTTCACAGATGATGGACTGTACAGAAGAGGAGAAGGAGCATCTCTGTTCCTCATCTGTTGGTCTTCCAGCTCGATCTGCAGACCTGACTAACAGAGAGAGAGCTTCAGCAGTGAAAGTCTTTCAGTAATCGCTCGCTTCAGAGAAAGAGGTGCTTGTTATCAGAGTTGGTTTGTCTGGTGTTGTCCTTCTGGAAGAAAAGTCTGTTGTGTGAAGCTCATCTCACACTATTAGTGCTGGATCTCCAGGACTCAGTGTTCAGGACATGAGCGTTATATTACAATCATGTGCTCAAACCTGTCATATCCAGATCATGTTAAACTGGAATCAAGCAGATCTGCTATAATTAAGGCCGGCCACTAGATGTCTGTTAGGGTCCATCTTTAAGACTTTGAATCTTTTTTGGTCTCAAAAGCTTCACAAGTCTTCATCTGCCCATCTCTAGGTCTATTATGACGCTGTAAAATCATCTCTGAAGCTCTTTAAGCAGCAGCTGATGCCACATCTTTCCCTGATCCTCAGAACAGATATTCAGCAGTCTGTGTTCTTTACTGACGCTCGTGTGCAGTTACTGCTCGTCTTATCAAGATATTGTGGCGATATGAGAGGAACTGGCGGCTTTTGAGTTAACGCTCAAACACAGCCCCTTAATAAATGACGACTACGCCACCCCAGCATTGACACGGCTGGGGAAATACCCCTAAAAATGGGGCACACAAGTTTGTTTTCCCACTGACGTGAATCCTTATAGAAAAGTACAATCCTTTATTCCATAGTCATAATGTTAAAAGGCTACTAAAGTCAATAGCACTAGACCAAAATCACAGAGCTGCTAAATGGTATCAGAATAATTAAATTCTGTCAGTTAACGGACATACAACCTTTCATGACGGAGCGGGGTAGTGCCAATAGCGGAACAGGCTAACAGTAGACCTCAAGTCAGCTAGCAAAAAGTACCCCGTGCCCCAACCTTTCAAAAGCACACCCACACTAGTGCAAACCACTACAAGAAAACCCCTATAAAGAAAAGCGCTAATATCTAGGCACAGGACGCCTAGCATGCCCACTTTTGGATCACCCCTGCTCCTGCAAAAGACAGAAAGAAAACTAATTAACACAAGAAAATACATACAGCCTATAAAGAAACCACATTTTACCACAATTTACCCCCAAAAGAAATATCCAGCCACCCTATACCGTGGTGGATTGACAAAGCCCAAAATGAAAACACATTAATCGATATAAAAAACTGGATGACGAGTCATTTCTTACTGCTAAATTCTGAAAAAAACAGAGGTGTTTATTATAGGACCTAAAAACTCTGCTTGTAATAACCTAGAACACTGTCTAAGACTTGATGGTTGCTCTGTCAATTCTTCGTCATCAGTTAGGAACCTAGGTGTGCTATTTGATCGCAATCTTTCCTTAGAAAGCCACGTTTCTAGCATTTGCAAAACTGCATTTTTCCATCTAAAAAATATATCTAAATTACGGCCTATGCTCTCAATGTCAAATGCAGAAATGTTAATCCATGCATTTATGACCTCAAGGTTAGACTATTGTAATACTTTATTGGGTGGTTGTTCTGCACGCTTGGTAAACAAACTACAGCTAGTCCAAAATGCAGCAGCAAGAGTTCTTACTAGAACCAGGAAGTATGACCATATTAGCCCGGTCCTGTCCACACTGCACTGGCTCCCTATCAAACATCGTATAGATTTTAAAATATTGCTTATTACTTATAAAACCCTGAATGGATTAGCACCTCAGTATTTGAATGAGCTCCTTTTACATTATACTCCTCTACGTCCGCTACGTTCTCAAAACTCAGGCAATTTGATAATACCTAGAATATCAAAATCAACTGCGGGCGGCAGATCCTTTTCCTATTTGGCGCCTAAACTCTGGAATAACCTACCTAACATTGTTCGGGAGGCAGACACACTCTTGCAGTTTAAATCTAGATTAAAGACCCATCTCTTTAACCTGGCATACACATAACATACTAATATGCTTTTAATATCCAAATCCGTTAAAGGATTTTTAGGCTGCATTAATTAGGTAAACCGGAACCGGAAACACTTCACATAACACTGTACTTTCTACATCATTAGAAGAATGGCATCTACGCTAATTTTAATCTTTTTCTCTCTTATTCCGAGGTCACCGTAGCCACCAGATCCAGCCTGTGTCCAGATCAGAGGGTCACTGGAGTCACCCGGATCCAGTACGTATCCAGACCAGATGGTGGATCAGCACCTAGAAAGGACCTCTACATCCCTGAAAGACAGCGGAGACCAGGACAACTAGAGCCCCAGATACAGATCCCCTGTAAAGACCTTGTCTCAGACGACCACCAGGACAAGACCACAGGAAACAGATGATTCTTCTGCACAATCTGACTTTGCTGCAGCCTGGAATTGAACTACTGGTTTCGTCTGGTCAGAGGAGAACTGACCCCCATTCTGTCACCGATGGAGTTTCGGTTCCTTGCCGCTGTCGCCTCTGGCTTGTTTAGTTGGGGTCACTTCATCTACAGCGATATCACTGACTTGATTGCAAATAAATGCACAGACACTATTTAAACTGAACAGAGATGACATCACTGAATTCAATGATGAACTGCCTTTAACTATCATTTTGCATTATTGAGACACTGTTTTCCAAATGAATGTTGTTCAGTGCTTTGACGCAATGTATTTTGTTTAAAGCGCTATATAAATAAAGGTGACATTGACTTTGATTAATCATCTCCAACACAAACAACAGCCACACACGGCCCCGCGGTAACCAAGGCAACCGTCCGGAACCATGATCAAACACACAAAAAAGGATAAGACAAACAAATAGAAACACAACTTAAACAAAATCACTAAAAACAAAGCAAAACAAAACAGCAGCGTCGCTATCAAGCACCCACTTTATTGGCCTGAAATACACAAAACACAGGATCACACACACACACACACATTTCTACTTAAAAATAGACAGACACATGAGTGGGTTCACAGACCAATCAGCAGGACTTCACATTTCCTTCCCTTTACTACACAAAAATTAATTCACGCGTCATCCATATGCAAACACAATCCCACGTCCGCATATACATAATGCAGTAGACCTACAGCAGTCACTCCCAGCCCGCCGGGTTACACGTGCGATTGAATTTGTCTAGTTATAAAATTAAACTGACACCAGCTCACACGCTGAAGCACATGAACCCCAACCAGTCATTCGAAACATAAAGGAGCACTTCACCACAATATTATTGATCTTCATCATTTCAACACACACTTCAGTTTCTACAAGTGAATCATGATGGAAACCAGTTTTATCACTAATAATTACTGATGTTATTTCTGGATTTTAACATCATGCAGGAAACTGCTCAAAGACAGAAGTAAAAGCATCAGTAAAACACTTGTGTGCAAAAGGAGAGAATAGCTTATAAACTGTGTTGAGAGCAGATGTGTGGTTGACAGAATGCACTTTATCACACTGAAGAACATGTTTCACACAATCTAAAGCAGCACTTCTTCATAATGCACAGACATATAGTGCAGATCTAGAAGAATTTCAACACTCAGATCAGAGGAAGTTAAAACCACACGAGGAGCTGAGAGTATTTAAAGAAAGAGTTGAGAGCAAATGATGAAGAGAAAGAGAAAATGTCTGAGTGTCATCTGTGTCTGCTGGGACTGATCGCTCTCTCTTCACTTCTCACAGGTAAAGACATCTGTGTTTTCTCTTCAACACATTCAGTGCAATCAGTCTGAGAAAGAGTTTCTTCTTGTGTTTGATACAGAACACACTGATTCTTCCTGAACACACTCAAACTAGACAGATTCACTCTCAAACATCTCTCAATTATTCTCTGATGAAGAGTGTGTTTGTGATTTGAACAGCTCTCTGATGAAGAACAAGAGTTTATTCTGGAGAGTGTGTTTGTAATAACTGCTGAAAAAGACTGATCTGAACCTTCTGCTTTCTGTGATTCATTTATTAATATATATCATAATGATCACTCAGATCTTCTTGTGTTTCAGGTGTCAGTGGAGAGGATGATGTTCATGTGTTCATCAGTTCTGGTGAAGATGTCCGTCTGCCCTGTAATAATGCTCTTCATGATGCTCTTCCTCGCTGCAAATCAACTACATGGAACTATAACAGTCATTCAGCAGCAGTTGAACTGATTGGTTTAGGGAAAGAGATGAAAGACACAGAGAGACAGAAGAGACTGAGTCTGGGGTCTGACTGCTCTCTGAACATCAGGAAGATCTCAACAGAAGATTATGGACTTTACTTCTGCCAACAATGGACTGAGACTGGAACACGACTAAGACCTGATGCTCGTGTTTATCTGCATGTTCTTCACAGTAATTTAATGATTATGTGATTGATTTAAAAATGACAAATTCTTGATTAAATCTCTCCTGATGAATGAAGAGTGTGTGATGTGTGTGTTATTCTGTGTTTCAGTCTCATCCTCACAGACTCAGATCAGTTCAGGTCTCTCTGTGACTCTCTCCTGTCGGCTGTATTCATATCCTCGAGTCTCTTGTGATGATTCGGGTCGTTCTGGGGGAATTCATCTGTTCTGGGTGAATCGGGCTGGTGTTAAACTGAATATATCAGACTCCAGATATCAGAGATCATCCTCATCAGATCGCTGTATCATCTCTCTGAATACAACACTCCTGAATGAAGATCACAACAGAGAGTGGAGATGTGAAGTTACTCAGGGAGATAAAGTCAAGTCCTCAGTCACATTCACTGTCAAGAGTCCAGGTGAGAAAACATCTCCTCTATCAGTGTTAGACGCTCATAATGTTAACATTAAAGACTGTTTGTGCCAAAAACTGAGGAACTAAAGCTTCTTTCAGTCTGACAGAAGAAACTCAAAGCACTTCTGCAAACTAATGAACTGTAGTTGAGTTTAACAGCTCAAGATCTGCTTCTGGGAACGAAGGAAATGAAACTTTTAACTTTTAATGTAATGTGACCAAAGTTATAATATGATTGTCATATTCTGCGTCTGGGGTTTTCTCATGTTTTAGATCCAGGGACCAAAACTTCCCGAAGCTCCTGATAATTACAGCAGAGTTTAAGACTAAAGTTAATGTGTGCGAGTGTTGAACATAATGTGCTTGTTTTATTGTACAAACGCTCCACATTATATTATACTGTATTCTCCAGAAAATAAGACTCAACTGGTCAAACTTGACAGAAAACAACAAAAACAGACAAGTCTCATCGATGTAGAAGTCAGATTTTATTACATTCAGAGGAAATTTAACACAGTCCTAGCAGAAAATAAAACCAAACGTTAACAAACTTTATAAAGATGTATTTGACTTCCCCTCACTCCAAATACTTTACATTTAATGATATTCAGTTCAGGACTAAAATGGGAAAATATGTGAATAAAAAACATAGGCCTATATATTCATTACAAAAATTGTTATTTATTTTTTTACTTTTCAACAGTTTTTAATCTATTTTAATGCCAGTCCGCTCCAAATCTTATTTAAAGTCAGTGTGAGCCTCTTTCTCTGGTTCAGTGTGAAGTCGTGAAGTTTGATTGTTGAACTATTATTTATTATCTAGTGTTTGTAGAGGAGCGCGGGACACACAGTAACACAGGGTTAGATGATACACACATGATTTATATTTACACACACGCTAGCAGAACAACATTTACTGTGTTTAGATATCACTGAACATTTATTTTACCATAGTAGAAGTACATTTTTCATCTCAGTTATTAGTATTCATTTATAATGAGATAAATCAGCTATTATTATAATCTCTGATCTGTATTTATCAGTTTATCAGTTTATGAATGGTTTGATATCTATCAGAAGACAGTAATCAGTTCAGATGCGGCTCGTTGTTACACTGTTACAGTCTGCTCTTCCTGTGTCATTAGAGACGTCATTTACACGGTTTACTTTAATGAGTTTTAATGAGAAACCAGGAAGAACCGGTGAATAAAGACTGACAGTCAATCTTTAATGATCAGAAGAGGATTATTATAAGTAACTTAAAGCATTTTTACTCGTTTATGTGGACCGTCCCAAACATGGATGCAATTTATTCATTCATTTATTCAACTCTAAAATCAGATAATTTTTATTGATAAACCTTTATTTTATTTGTAAAAGTTAATAATTGTATTTTATTGACAAAATACTTTAGTTTTCTTCTTGTGTGGAAGTCAAAAGTGTCACACTGTGGTCTGCTCTCCTCTACTTCTCTCATCTCAATATCTGTCGACCAGCACAGACGACAAACTGCACAACAGACCAATTACAATAAAAACCAAATATGGTTGTGATTGGGCCTTAAAAGTTAGGCCCGACAGGACCCGAGCCCGACAAGTACATTTTGATTGACAGCTTTTTTAAAGCCCGAACCCGTTTACAGCCCGACATTATTCAAATGTGCGCACGCACACAGCTCTTTTGCCTTTTGCCAACAATGAGCAATTTATTCATGTTTTTATTTATTCATAATTTACTCATAACTAACGTAGACTAGACCACTTGGAAGTTGGAATAAAGAAATAAAATAAGTCCTGTGTCACATCGATCTCAGCTTTCTAGACATAGGCTCATTTAACCTATAAATAGACCAACGCACCAATAAAAATGAGTCATTTAAAAAAAAAATTAATTAAGATAAATTTTAAATTAAGATGGGTATTTGGCAATAACGAAATTAACGAAATTTTGCTTTGTTTAATAAAAGAATAAAGCCAACATTAGCGTAAATACTCTGTCAACATTATGCATTTAAGACTCAATTAATATTTAGTTATCATTTGAAAAACCTTTACTCACAGAGATTAGGCTAGGTCTACATGTTTTTGTGGAGGACAATGATTGAATCCACTGTAGATGTCTTCAGCGCGCTCCTGCGCTCACTGATGGTGCGTCATTATCATTATTCACTCATTATTCTCATTATAAGCATGGTCAAAACTTTTCCACACCTCAGAGTTTGCTTTAGTTGCTGGTGCAACCAAAACGTAATCACCAGAGGCAAGCCTCCGTTACACCTGCTCAGCATTCATTTTCGCATCTTTCTCGCGCTAATCGAAACACATCACATGACCGCTCGTTTACCTGTCGGGTTCGGGCAAAGATTTTCAGCTCTAATATGCTCATATAAACGCAATGGATCATGGGGCACTAACCTTGTTTTGCCTTTTATTCGCGATGTCTTGGCTAAGTACTTCATTACCCACAATCCTGAACAATCCCACAATCCCACAGTGATGCATCTGATTGGTGGAGCTCACGTAACCGTCTGGTTAAACCCCACGAAGACTGAAGATCATTAATAAAAAAATTAAATAAAAACCTGTGTTGTGTTTTTGCACGGTAGACTTATCAGAGCAATCATGATCTCCTTGGCTGCCATGAGAGTTTTGCAGGGAGCTTGGTATCTTAGCTAAGCTACTGTAGCCTTCATATGGTATGAGTCATATCAAGTATTTTATAATGCCACTGTCAAAACAATG
This sequence comes from Carassius auratus, assembly GCF_003368295.1. Classification (NCBI taxonomy): domain Eukaryota; kingdom Metazoa; phylum Chordata; class Actinopteri; order Cypriniformes; family Cyprinidae; genus Carassius; species Carassius auratus. The sequence continues at coordinate 10,213,832 of NC_039245.1, read as the reverse complement.
TTTAGCCTAGACATACCTTTTAGTGCATTTACTGAACATTTGTGTAATGGCGACGACATGTGATGACGACTGAGCGGTGATTTTAGTCAGGTACAGAGCACTGCACCATGTTGCTGACGTTATTGTTAACTGCTTTCACACAGGCACAATATATACAATACACGATGATAAATATAAAAATCAATACACAATACTTATATAAAACACTATTTATTAACACGATTAATACTGAAAGAACTGCTATTAATGCACATTCACTATATAAAATAAAATTCACTGGAAGAAAAAGCTTGCGCGGCCATCATCAGATTTGGAAGTCGCTCAAAAGGCTCGTTCGTGGTTGTGGTTTCAGTCGAATTCAATGGGGCACGGTGGTTTATGGGATGAGTAGTTCCTTCGCTCGAAATGAAAATATGTACACAGTCTTGTACCTTTGACTTTTTTGGGATTTCCTCTTACTTTTTTCACTCGAAATGATATGTTGTATGCTTATGAGTTCAGCCGTAGCTGGTTATCCTCACACATGCTCTAACACTCTTTAGATACGGATTTTCCCGAAAGTCAATGGGAGAAATGAATAGGAAATTTACTTCCTGCACCAGAGCTCTCTCGGGCTGTGGGCGGGACTGTGATGCTCGATAATTCTGTTCAGCACAGCTCGATCCTCACTAAAACATTCATCCAGAAAACATAGAGCTCTTTATAAAAACTGAATCAAAGATAAACTGTAAATGTGTTCAGCATTCTGCAACAAATATTTTCTTTACTATTATAAGTGGTGAAATAATCAGGATGTGCGTTAATTAAGATAGAAGAAAACATAGTTATGTATATTATATTGCATTTCTGTAAATAGATCATTATAAACATTACACACCGCACCTTTAAGCAAACAATTTCATCATGCTCTTTCTGTCAATGAAAAAATTATAATAAAAAAAAAAAAAAAAAACAATCAGGGAAGGGTTAACTAAGGAAAAAAATAAATAAAGTCTGATTATCAAACCTCAAAACTATCTTCACTGTGATCCCCAAACCATCAGTGAATACTATCACACACACATCAGAAATATTGCTATAAAAACCTACTTCAGTGCCTACTTTAAGTGTCTACGGTTTATTTAGCCATTTTGTGTATTATACAAGTGACTTTGAGAAGTAAATCAGCACATTTCAGATTATTTAAAAAAGGAAACTGGAAAATACAGTATAGAAAATGATTTGGGGACACTTTGGATATCTCTGTTCTACTGTATGATCATCTGAACTAACATTCATCTTTTACAGCTCCAGCTAAACCAGAGACAGCAGTCCCAACAATATTTACACTAAGCTTTGGCAATGTTGTATTTACATTCATGCCATTAAAGCAATATTTAATTGAATTGAAAATTGAGAGAGAGAGAGAGAGAGAAAGAGAGAGAGAGAGAGAGATCATGTGTGTATTAGGCTAAGGTACCTCTGTCCGTCTCTAAACACTCTTCAGCTGCAGCATCTCTAAACAGCACTGTATGGGGGTAAATTAATGCCAAAACCATTGAAAATGGACAGACTAAAAGTCACAAATAGATATCACAACTTGTAAACACAAAACACAATTTACAAATAGATAAAAAATCCGCAAACAAAGTCCTCATGATCCGCAAATGTAAAACAAGATCTACAAATAAACACATCCTGATTCTCAAATAGAAATCAGGGACTTGTACTTGAAAACCAGAATTTGAATGAATGTAAAGTGACTTGTTTCAGGTGAAGATCATGTTCTGTTTGTAGATTGTGTCACAGTTGTTTTCAGGATTCTGACACTGTTTCGCTGTTGTGACAAAATAATGCCATAATCATTGAAGATGAAGAGACTAGGAGTCAAAAATGCTTATTACAATTTGTAAACACAAAACAAGATCTACAAATAAATTTAAAATCTGCAAATGTAAAACACAATCTGTAAATAGATTCCAAATCTGCAAACAAACTCCTCATGATCCCTAAAACAAGTTCAACTAATAGATAAAAAATCCACAGACTCTTTATGATTCACAAATAGAAATCAGTGACTTGTACTTGACAACCAGAATTTGAAAGAATGTAAAGTGATTTGTCTGCGCATGAGGGACGTTATTTGTTTGTAGATTGTGTTGGATTTGTTTTCAGAATTATGGCACAGCTGTTTCACAGAAATCTACAAATGCCCTCGTCACAATTTGCAAACAAACACGGTCTAACTTGTATTTTCAAACCACTGTAAAAAGACATTCTTACACATTCTGTGCAAAGCTCAGCATGCAAGTGTCCCTCTGCATTCACAGATTCCTCTGCACACAGCCAATCAGGGGTATTGCTTCAATGTGATGTCACGCCCCCTCAATAAGCCTTTTTCAAAATAAGAGCTGACACTTCTCTGACGGCTGAGCTGGGCTGGGCTCACTGTCATTTACCGTTGCTGGTGTCATAGAGCTGACAGGCGGACAGAGCCTGGGCAGCGCCGGGAAAGGGTGGACCGACCAATGCTCACAAGATGGGTCGTCATGTAAGCGGTCGCTCGACTAAGTAGCTGCGTGACATTTAAAGAATAACTTTATCACACCCCAGTAGGTTGACGTTATGCACTGTTGTTAAAACTGCTCAGAAACCGGCTCACCAACAGCCTGGTGTTAGCCACTTAACCCCATAACTTGTCCAACTAACGTTAGCCTAATAATATCATTTAGCTTTAGCTATAGCTGTCTACAACCAAACATGTGTTTACAGAATAAAACAACAGCATATACAGTTAATGTTAACAGTTCTTGCACCTTTTGGAGACATTATAAAACGCTTAAATAAAAAAAACGCTTAATTTGGCTTAATGTACTAAGACAGTGATATTAACTGACCAAAATCACTAAACATCATACTAATAAATTATACTATCTATAAGAAATCAGATGAGCCCTGAATATGAATGCAACGCGTTTAATAACACAATAAGCCTTTTCCCAAAGAACATTCTAAAGCGCTTAACATAAAAAAATACTTGGCCATGTTGCAGGTTAACCACCACTTTTGATTAATGGGTACATAAATCACTCAAGATATGTATATCATTTTTAAAATTTCTCAAAATGGTCTTAAAGACCTATTTTTTAAGTTTTTGGTATTACCGTTTTTTTTACGCAACTTGGTGATGACGTCACCTTGGGCAGAAGTGGAGGAAAGGTAGCCTCAGCCTAGTATGTAGGCAACCCGTAACCTGTGTTTTTCCAACCTTAAACCCGTGAAAGTGCACTGTAACGGCAATCAAACCCGTGACTTCCCACCCGTGAACTCGTGTCTCGTACTAGATCGATGTACTCCGAGTTCCGAGGTCACACAGCACGTGAAACAACGATGACAGCCCCTACGAATAATACTGCCTGCGGATGCAGTGTTTATGCAAGTGGTACACGTTGAAAAATCGAATTTAGGTCAATGTAACATTGCAATAAAATAAATAATCTAGTTGCAATTCCTTGCGCTCAGAAAGTTTGGCGTAACTTGTTAGGAATTGTACAAAGTCATTAGTAGTTGGATGAAATAGTGATTACGAGTTCAAAGACCTGCCTGGAACACAGCATCAGAACTAACATTATAGCGACTGACTGGGATGTTCAGAGAAGTACCGGTAACCTTTGTCATAGTGTCGTAGTACTGGTAAACTTTGTCTTTGTCATCTAGAAATAGAAGGCATATGCTAGCTATATGGACGTTTCTAAGCGTTTATCTCTTCCCCCGGTGAAAATATTTATGCAAACGTAGCCGTGTGTCTGTCGTTATGTTTGGCAGGTGCTTGTGTGGGTGCTGTCCCATGGAAACTGCGCTGAAAAGCTTGTGCTGTAGGGAAGCGAGTGCGTTTGGGTCGCTATCTCTCTATCTGTCTGTCTGTTTATCTATCTATATATATATATATCTATGTATTTATCTATTTATCTGAATACTCTCGTCTCTCTAGTCACTCTCAATGCTCTTAAGGCGGGCTTTGGTAAATTCTCTCCCCAACGTGATGTGATGCAATGCATTGTGGGGGAAAGGAGACCGCTGTTAGTACCTACTTTTTCGTATTATATTCCGTTTTGTGATACCCAACAACATAAAATACAATGGATAACAGTTTAAATGTTTATTACCAACAAGCAAATTGCACAAATTCGTTAAAAAAAATGTACCTTGCAACACTGCCTTTAACATGGTTTAATGTACTAATAGAGTGATATTAATAGACCAAACTCACTAAACATCATACTAATAAAGTATTTCATGTACAAAAAAAATCAGATGACCCTTTTCCTTCCATAGAAAACCATCATAAGGCTTAACGTGTTATTAAACGAGTTGCATTCATATTCAGATCAGTTCAGATCAGACTTTCTATTTTTGAGCAGCAAATCAGAATATCAGAATTATTTCTGAAGGATTGTGTGACTGGAGTAATGATACAAAAAATTCAGCTTTGAAATCTAAATAAATTACATTTTGAAATATATCCAAATAGAAAACAGTTAATTTAAATAGGTTAGTAAACATATTTCACAATTTTTCTGTTTTGCTTTACTTTGGATCAAATAAATGCAGGCTTGGTGAACAGAACAGACTTAAAAAATATTAAGCTTACTGTTCAAAACTGTTGACTGGTAGTGGATACTATAGGCAACTTACATTTTTCTCAAATTTGTAGCTTTTAAATGGCTTAGAAAACTATAACTGTTGGACAATAGCAAATAATAATGATTTGTTTATATACTACAAAAAAATTACATCACATAATAAGGCAGAATTTCTATGTCAATTGGTACTGCATTGTTCATACTTTATCACCTGCTGGACATGACTTGAAAACCATGTATTGTTGCAATCGTATGTTTAATGTCTTCATGTTTCCAAAAGTTTCTGGGCTTTTTTTCTGTGTAAAACAACTGTTTTCATACAGTGATAGCGGGACGCTATTTCCATGATATTTAAAGTGGGGGGACACGGCCCCCGCATAATCTACGCCCCTGCCGAGGACTGGAATTGAGAACCACTGTAGTACAGGCAGGTGTGTGTTGCAGAGTGTGACGGCTTCAGGTTTGGACCCTCTCTCGTTCTTTGTATTTTGCTGTGTATTGTCCCTTTAATCCAAGTAATTGGTGGGTGGAGCTGATGGCTGGTGTGAGATGTAACAGACCTCTGGGCCAGTACTTGGTGTGTTTCCACCACAGGAACAAGGAACTAAATAAAGTTCCGGGTAAAAAATGCCCCTCAGAAAGTCCCTGCTGGCGAGGTGGTACTTTTTCAAAGTTCCGGAACTTTCGGGGGTGGGACTTGTGCGCTTAACATCCTGATTGGTAGACTTCACGCAACATTGTCTGGGTTCAACCACTATTTATTCAGATCATTTTCTAAATATTACTGTTATTGTGTCATGAAATGTAATTGTAAAAGTATTTAAGGCGAGAATGTAGTTGTTTAAATCTAAAATCTGTGGTTTATTTATTAAGACAGCGCCTATTTAAAAATGTTTCGCCGATCTCGGAGACTGTGAGCTCCACGCGATCAGCAGAGATCTGTCCTCATGTTTCCGCAAAGAGCAGCCTCACTTCGGCTAGACCTTCTGATGTGTGCCGCTGACTCTGATGTGTCTTTAGTGGTTAAACATAACATATAATTAGTTTTGGGTAAATCTAACAGGTTATCTGTGGTCTGTATTCAATTTATCTATATGTTAAAATGAAAATAAAAAAGGCAAATTGATATATTTCATTTCATTGTAATGGCTGTATATATACACATATCCCTGAACTAAGTACATTTCTGCAGCTGGTATTATGTTTAAATGAAACGAAAGGAGGAAGTGGTATTTGATATCATAATTTGTTTTATTGTAAATATACAGTGAGGAAAATTGCAGTAGCCAAGACTGTGAACTAAAAGTTCCTGGTACAAATGTTTTGGGTAATTTCGGTGGAAACGCGGCACATGTGTTCTACACCCATACACTCCACTCACACATACACTGCATACATTCTGATCTGACAGACATCTACAATTGTATATTTTGCTTAATTTACTTGAATAAAGCACATTCAGCTTTAAATAAACAATACTAGAGTAAATATAGTGCTGAAAGTTATTAACTATAAACGACTCTGTGTGTTCATAAGCACGTGTTATGTGATCTGGAGCCATTTCAGGTAGAGTCTGGAGTCGAGACTTTAAATACGACTATTCACTAACTCAAGTGCACATCTCTACTGTATCTGGCTGTTTTGCTTCTAATATCAGCTTGCTCTTGTGACAACTTACCCCATATATTGTGACGACAAGGAACTCTTTTTTTTCTGGGCAATAATGGAGGAAATGTTCAGTTGCTGTTTTGTTTTTCTTTTGGCAAAGACTTTAGGAAATATGAATCAGCTTGACTAAAATGTGTAAATGGACTCCATGGAAATCAGTCACTCCATAAAACATCCACCGCATCACATTACACACATTTTTATCAAACCCATGATCAGATCTTCATTCCACAACATGTGAAACATGAAACATTCTAGTCCTGAGTGAAGAATCAGATATTGATGCTCTTCTGTGAACGACTCACTGTTTCTGAACGAATCTTTGAATGAATGAATTCTCGTTCAGTGACTCTCTTTTCTCACATTGCTGGTAATATTGTGCTTATATAGTAACACTAAAACTGTTTCTGGGTGTGAGCAGCAATGTTTTTTCCCTCACCGAGCAGCAGTGTGAGTCTCACTCTCGTCTCTACAGTTACAGGAACAGAGACTCAAGGATGATCTTCTGCACGAGGAAACCCTTCGTTCCTCTCTGTCCCGCAGCAGAGACACGACTAAGAGCTGTGTTTGTGATCAGTGTCGTCTCATTTAGTCTTGTTTCTTCACAGACAGACAGAATCAGGTCACATCACATCTGTCTCTGTCATGTAAAGGCAGGATCTGGATCTTTCTCTCATATATCAGTTCATCCAGAAACACCTGTAGAAGGTTTCTCTGTTCACCTGAAGCTGCTCAGTGCTGCTCTGATCCTCCAGATCTGCTTTATATCTCATGTCTTCATGAACTCTGTGAAAACACTGAGGTGAACTGAGAACTATTGTCTGTGACGATGCTCTCATGTTGCTCATTATTAAATGTGATGATGTCCTCAGTAGTAGCACTGTTAGCTAATGCTAGCTCATGTCACTTGTAATAATAGTTTGTGAGTGTTACAGCATGTCTGCAGCAGGGACGGATGTTTCCAATGGTTCATCTATATCAGACACAGGTTTTTTCATGAGCTCTCAACTGAACTATGAAGAGTGCTGGTGTGTCACAGCAGATTCATCATTAGACTGACAGGAGATGCAGAAATACTGAGATAAGCTTTCAGTTCTTATAAGCAGGCCCTAAAACTTGTTGCCACATCTGCCATTTTCTTATTTTTGCAAAACAGGCAGTTATTACTACTACAATGACATATTTATATTGTTTTTAATTTATCCTGCTGGTGCATTTTCAGAACTCACTGATGTCTTCACAGACATTTTTAACATCTCACTTAGTCAGGCTGTTGTTCCCACATGCTTTAAAACTACCACCATCATCCCAGTCCCGAAGAAGCCATCTCCATCCTGCTTCAATGACTACCGGCTAGTCATGCACCACATCAAGTCTGCCCTCCCCCCCTCCCTGGACCCCTTCCAGTTTGCATATTGGTCCAACCGGTCGACCGATGATGCTATTGCCACTGCCGTCCACTCAGCACTCACCCATCTGGACAAAAATGACTCATATGTCAGAATGCTGTTCATAGACTTCAGTTTAGGATTCAACACAATCATCCCTCAACAGCTCATCTACAAACTGAGTCAGCTGGGGCTCAACACTTCGCTGTGCAACTGGCTGTTGGACTTTCTGACTGGAAGACCTCAGGCAGTACGGGTCGGCAGCAACACATCCAGCACCATCACGCTGAACACTGGGGACCCCCAAGGATGTGTGCTGAGCCCCCTTCTCTTCACTCTGCTGTCCCATGACTGCACACCGTCACACAACTCCAACCTTTATTAAGTTTGCAGATGACACGACTGTGGTGGGTCTCATTAGCAACAAAGATGAGACAAACTACAGGAGTGAGGTGAGCCGCCTGGCTGGGTGGTGCAGTGACAACAATCTCTCTCTGAATGTGGAGAAGACGAAAGAGATTGTTGTAGACTTCAGGAGAGCACACACTCAGCACGTTCCTCTGACCATCAATGGTGTGACTGTGGAGAGAGTGAGCAGCACCAAGTTCCTGGGTGTGCACATCACAGAGGACCTCTCCTGGACTGAAAACACAACAGCGTCTCTACTTCCTCCGCAAACTGAGGAGAGCCAGAGCTCCACCCCCCATCATGTACACCTTCTACAGAGGCACCATCGAGAGCATTCTGTCGAGCTGCATCACTGTGTGGTATGGCGCTTGCAACGCGTCCTGCCGAAAGACTCTGCAACGCATAGTGAGAGCAGCTGAGAAGATCATTGGTGTCTCTCTCCCCTCCCTCCAGGACATTTATGGAACACATCTCACCCGCAAAGCCCTCTGCATCACAGGTGATCCCACTCACCCATCACACAGCTTCTTCAGTCTGCTGCCATCAGGGAGGAGACTGCGGAGTCTCCAGGCCAGGACCAGCAGACTGAAGGACAGCTTCATCCACCAGGCTGTCAGGAAGCTGAACTCCCTCCCGAACCTGCCCCCCCTCCCCTCTTCTTCCCCAGGCACCACTGAACTATGAACCCCCCCCTCCACACACACTAATTATTATGTGATGGCTTGCACTAGTCACTTGTACAGCATTGGTATGCTCACTACCTCATTCGGCATGGAACTGACGTCATTCCACTACCTCATCAGTCATTTAAATAACTGCTCTTGGTCACTTGTCACTTTAATCAGACTTAAGATATTTTTAATAAGTGATTTTTTTGAACTAAAAAATCTTTTAACTGCACTGTTATTCACTTCATTGATTTGCACTATATGTCATTTACCTTGTGCTGCTTTATTTAACTTTATTTTTAACTTTATTCTTGATTTTATTATATGTCTTTTTTATCATTCCCTTATTGTATAGTTATCTACAATTTATATTTGATCTAGTAATTCTTTTTAGGCTTTAATGTTAATGTTATCTGTATGCACCGGGGTCTGAGAGTAACGCAATTTCGATTCTCTGTATGTATGTACTGTACATGTGGAAATTGACAATAAAGCAGACTTGAACTTGAACAGTGTAAGAAAAACAAACAGGGCTTGCGAGAAATTACTCACAAAAGGATTAATAAAGACGAGTTATAGATTTATTTTATATCGCGAGCAATGTTGTTGGCTGGCCACTGATCTATAAATCATATATACACCAATGGCCAATGTTTTTTTTTTTTGTTTTTTTTTTTAAATTAAGTTATCAAGTTCAATTACAAACCTTTACGGTACATTTCAACAGCTGAACACATCTTATTAGAAAAATAATGAAAAAAAAAAGATGAATAACAATAATCACGCCATAAGATAAAACAGAATAAAAAAGGGAAAGAAAAAGAAGGATGAGGGTCTTATTCTAACAACAAAAACAAGTTCAAACCATACAAGAGTTTCTGGGCGTTCCTGTCCATCGTGTAAGTGAGGTTTAACCTTTAAACGTGTAGTATGTAATTTTTGGCCACCAGGGGTCACTCAACCAAAATAATAACATAAGACGTACTTTGATGACGTCGGGAAAGAGCGTAAGGTTCATGGGAGTTGTTGTTCATTGGAATACGCGCTCTTTCGCTCCCAATCATTCCTCACTCATTCTAACTTAGTATTTGACAATCACGTCTTTTCGAACGGATATAGACGGTTTCAACGGCATCAACATAAACAAACGTTACTGCGCATGAGCGCTTTTGTGGACATAACTTAACTTCCGGTAGACTCCAAATAGAATCAATAACAACAGCAAAGTCCCTCTAGAGTAGATATTTTTTGATAACAAACAAAATGTTTGCTGCGTGGATCAGGCGGACTTAATGAAAATGCAAATTCATTATTTGCCAACAGGAGATGTTTTAAAGCATAGACATAAAGCGCGAGAAATAGAGGTTTCCCCAGTAACAGCTGTAAACGAAGCAGAGCTGGTACGCTCATACGCTGCTATCAGGCATATAACATGCAAGTCTTCCTTCAGAAATACAGCGATATAAAAACACCTGTGCCTCATTTTGATATTTAAACATAAATGTAAGGAATTATTATTATTATTAAACGTGCGGTACGCAACGTTACTGAATGAATTCTTTTTGAAAAAAGATCAGTTTTAAAATTGTGGCGAGTCTCAAAAAATAAATAAATGTATGGGAAACACATCCTGCAGCTCATCCACCTGAGCCCAACTTCAGTCTACTCATCACATTGCCTTTAACTGTGTTTGTAGAAGGCACCGCAGCCAGACCGATATACACGACCGTGCGCCCGATGAAACCGTCTATATGAATTATGAGACCCCTATCAAGTCAATATTCCATCTAGCTAGTAGTAATATATGTTAAAAAACACGGCCGCCTTTCGTTAATAATTATAATTACGTTATACTATGATATCGAACAAGTTAGAGAACTGCATTTGAAGCTACTTTATTCAGCTAGATATAGAACAAATGTAGATTTACATGAGAGCTAGTCCGTTTGCGTTTTACACAAGACATCATCGTTTCACAAAATATACGGATATATAAAGTTAGCTGAATGGATGCATACCTGTTTATCAGAATGCAAGCGAGTTTCGGCATCTCTCTGTAGTTTCAACTTGTCACGAAGCTCTCTCTATCTTGGAAATGCAACTCCAATATTTACCCGTGTCTTGTTGCTTCTCTTGTCCCAAAACCATCTCGGGTCATTTATTTCACCCGTGCGTTTGCGCTTCACAGAACGTTCCTCAGCTGTTGCAGATGGTACAGTCTTTGCCTGGCTTTATTAACCTGTGTTTGAATGTGAGTAGTCCAAGTCAGGTCCTCGGAGATGTTTACACCAAGGTACTTGAAGCTGCTCACCCTCTCCACAGGGGTCCCGCTGATCATAAGAGGAGTGTAGGGCTGCTGCAGTCTCTTCCTGAAAGTCCACAATCAGCTCTTTAGTTTTGCTCACATTCAGAGAGAGAGAGTTGTCCTGGCACCATGATGTCAATTTCTCTACCTCATCCAAGTATGCAGTCTCATTATTGTTGTGAATGAGGCCCACAACCACAGTATAATCAGCAAATTTGATAATAGATGTGGAGCTGTGCGAAGACACGCAGTCATGTGTGTAGAGAAAGTAGAGCAGGGGACTCAGGACACAGCCCTGTGGGACTGTTTAGAAGCTAGAGTTTAGAAGCTAGCTTTATGGGTACTATGTATTAAAAGCTGAGCTATAGTCAATAAATAGCAGCCTTACATAGTTCCTGTTATTGCTGTCAATGTGTGTGAGAGAAGAGTGTAGGATGTGAGAGATGGCATCATCAGTGGATCTGTTTGGGCAATAGGCAAACTGAAGAAGGTCCAAAGTATCCGGTATGGAGGAGCAGATTATGTTTTTAACCAGTCGCTCAAAGACCTTCATGACTATTGATGTGAGGGCAACTGGATGATAGTCATTCAGACAAGAGGGTTTATTGTTTTTAGGCACAGGGATGATGACAGAATTGTTGAATGAGGTGGGAACCATTGATGTAGCAAGAGATTCATTAAATTTCTTTAATTTTTTATGATTTTTTCTTTCTCAGTTTAGATGCTGGAGAAAAAACAGCTAGGCTAAAGCATTCAAAGTGGAAACATCTGCTGTGGCTCATTAATCCAGAATTGGGATGGAGGAAGGAGCAGAAGAAGCAGAAGATCAGAGATCAGGCAGAGATCTACTGGTTCTCCTGTGGGAACCCATTTACCTAATGTGTTAGTTAAACCAAAGATTTTCATCACTCACCTTCATGTTGTTCCAAGCCAGACTTTTGTTCATCTTTGAAACGAGAATCAGCTCATCGGTTCTCCAATCGGACACATCCGACAGAAACGGTTCTCGGTTCAGTGTACTGGTGATCCGAAAACCGATGTAACCAGTTCTTGACTTGAGAACGAGAACCGCTCCAGCAGTGGGTGTGTTCGTTCGTCATCTGGCTCGGCTCTGTGTTCATCTTCAGTTCGCTCTTCACAGCAGTTCAGTCAGTGTACTGTTTGAGTAAATGAATTACTTCGGGATATTGGTTTATTCTGAGGGAGTGTCAGTCACGTTAAAAAAGTTAACTGACAATGTGGAAAGGTGTACTCTCAATCTGAGGTGAAAGTGGCCTGTGCAATCTATAACTTTTTTTAATTATTTTAAATTATTTTGAAAATAGAGATGCAGCAGCTTATTTATGAGATTTGGGAGGCTCTTATTGTGTAATTCCACATCATACAGTATTGAAACAATGCAGCTGACACTGTGGTAAGGTGTACTCTCAATCTGAGGTGAAAGGGGTCTGTGCAATCTATAACTTTTTTAATATATATTTTTGAATGTAGAGATGCAGCAGCTTATTTATGAGATTTGGGAGGCTCTTATTTTGTAATTACACATCAGACTGTCCTCAAACTAAGCAGCTGACATTGTGGCAAGGTGTACTCTCAATCTGAGGTGAAAGTGGCATGTGCAATCTATAACCTTTTTTAATATATATTTTTAAAAGTAGAGATGCAGCAGGTTTTTTATGATGTTTGGGAGGCTCTTATTTTGTAATTCCACATCAGACTTACCTGAAACTATGCAGCTGACATTGTGGAAAGGTGTACTCTCAATATTAGGTGAAAGTGGCCTGTGCAATCTATAACTTTTTAAAATTATTTTTAATTATTTTGAAAATAGAGATTCAGCAGCTTGTTTATGAGATTTGGGAGGCTCTTATTTTGTTATTCCACATCAGACTGTCCCTGAAACCATGCAGCTGACATTGTGGAAAGGTGTACTCTCAATCTGAGGTGAAAGTGGCCTGTGCAATCTATAACTTTTTAAAATTATTTTTAATTATTTTGAAAATAGAGATGCAGCAGCTTATTTATGAGATTCGGGAGGCTCTTATTGTGTAATTCCACATCAGACAGTACTGAAACAATGCAGCTGACACTGTGGCAAGGTGTGCTCTAAATCTGAGGTGGAAGTGGCCTGTGCAATCTATAACTTTTTTTAATATATATTTTTAAAAGTAGAGATGCAGCAGGTTTTTAATGATGTTTGGGAGGCTTTTATTTTGTAATTCCACATCAGACTTACCTGAAACTATGCAGCTGACATTGTGGAAAGGTGTATTCTCAATATGAGGTGAAAGTGGCCTGTGCAATCTATAACTTTTTTAAAATTATTTTTAATTATTTTGAAAATAGAGATTCAGCAGCTTATGAGATTTGGGAGGCTCTTATTTTGTTATTCCACATCAGACTGTCCCTGAAACTATGCAGCTGACATTGTGGAAAGGTGTACTCTCAATCTGAGGTGAAAGTGGTCTGCACAATCTATAACTTTTATTCTTATAGAATTTAGCTGACACTGTACTTTCTGGTGGAACCAGTCTGTGCAATCTAGAACGTTTTTTTTTTTTATAGCTTTTCGAATGTAGAGGTGCAGCAAGCATATATTATTGTTCTTATTTTGTAATATGAGTATTAGAGGGTTTTTATTTTGGTATTCAGCATCAGACAGTAAGGGACTGTGTGTTGGGGGAAAAAAATATCATTCGCTGGAAGAGCACTGCATTCAGATGAGTTCTCTGACGGTTTTAACGTAATATGCAGTTTATACACGATCCTAGAAATAACGTGGTGGCTAGATTGACCGTGCTTTTCTGCTTGGTGGCTGGCTTGACCGCAGTGAGTAACTGCAACTGAGGCGGACAAACAAAACGTGCGACAAGAAGTTATCAGCATATGTCAATCGGTCCTGCCTACAGAGAAGACCAGACTCCCCAATCTCATTGACACAGTGCATCGCTTGGGTCAGAAGAAGAGAAATGAGCTGTCCAACGTTGACGAACCCAGGGGGATAATCATCCAGTTTACATCAAGGTGGATTTCTGATTCTCTGTGGAAAGCGGCGAAAAAATCTGAGTACCTGAAAAGTCAGGGTCTACGATTTGCTGAAGATCTTTCGAAGGTGGATAGAGCGCATCATCTCAAGCTGTGGCCAGCAGTACATGAAGCCCGTCTCCAAGGGAAAACTGCTAATTTTGTTGGCGGAAGAGCTTTTGAAAACTTGTTGTTGTACTTATTGAATCCTGACTAGGGCTTAATTTGTGCCGGAACAACTCCGAAATCTGATCATGCACCTCATTTTGTCGGATCCCCCTCCTTCAGGAGCGTCTTTTCAGAATGGCAGACAGAGAATAGCCAGATATGTGCCTTGAAAAATTATCCAAAATTAATATATCTATTATAATTCATTATTATTATTTTAAATCACAGGGTTTTAGAAATATTTAACCAATGATAAGTATTTAAAGGATCTTGTAAAACTTCGTAATCCCATTGGATCCTCAATCTTTCGCGAAACCTCGTCACTTCAAGCGGCTTCACTCAGATTGACACGCGCGCACAGCCTGGAGGAGACAGATCTCTGCTTTTCCACAAAGCAAGGGTAAATTAATAACTTTTTGAATAGTACGGCATTTCTTTACTCAAACACTATGTTTGTTAAGACTATAGTTTTTTTGTAGTTGAAGACTGGAGAAGTAGGTTTTTTACCATCTAGCCAAAATACTTTTGTACGTTTTAAATGTCCTGCTGTGCATAAGTGCTTAATCGTTTATATCATGAGATTTTGGCTAAGTGTATTAAAAAAAAAAAAAAACTAAGTGCCCATAGCAACAATAAACGTTATACCCTAACCTGTAAAAGTTGGTAATGGCATTTAATGTGCTGCACTTGCCTCAGATCTCCTCATTCACCAGCCAAAGACCTTGTTAACTCCATTTGAGCTTGTTTTTATATAGCTTAATGTTAATTGCAAGTGTCTGATACAACACAAGCAGTGTTGTTTAATTATTGATTTTTCTGCCTTTTCTTTCTTTCCCCCCTGTATTTTAGTAGAGTGTGCCATCAAACTGTTTTATTTGTCAAAACCCATCAGACATCATATTGTTTGTATTTGGATGCTTAAACAAAAAAACTATGAATAAGAACTTGTATATTATACTTGAGGCTTTGGATGTGACTGCGAGGGCACATAATACAGTCGTGGAGTGAGCGAGTGCCACATGACTTAAAATACTCATAAGGGTTAGTTCACCCAGATAGCAAAATTATGTCAATAATAACTCACTCTCATGTCGTTCCAAACCCGTGAGACCTCCGTTTATCCTCGGAACACAGTTTAAGATATTTTAGATTTAGTCCGAGAGCTCTCAGTCCCTCCATTGAAGCTGTGTGTACGGTATTCTGTCCATGTCCAGAAAGGTAAGAAAAACATCTTCAAAGTAGTCCATGTGACATCAGAGGGTCAGTTAGAATATTTTGAAGCATCGAAAATACATTTTGGTCCAAAAATAGCAAAAACAACCACTTTATTCAGCATTGTCTTCTCTTCCGTGTCTGTTGTGAGAGAGAGTTCAAAACAAAGCAGTCTGGATTTCCGGTTCGAGAACGAATCATTCAGTTCACCAAATCGAACTGAATCATTTTAACCCTCAAACCGTATTCACTTTATAGCCCTTAATCCTGTAATTGTGGACAAATGTGGGCACAGAGGACTCAGGTGTGATCCTATTTTTTATTTATTATAAATGTTATATCATTGTCTTCGATAAAGTTTTGTCTATCCATTTATGGTGCTTTTTAAAAAAATATATATATTTTTTTGAATTTATTTACCTCAAAAGTACCATATTTTCTATGTAAATTATGCTTATTTTTATGTTTTATGTTTTTAATTTTTTTAACTACATTAAAATATCATTTCAATAAGTTCTTAGAGCTAAAACCTAAAGATGAAGTGACTTTGCTGTCACCTGGTGTCTCATTTTGGTATTAAATTAACCAAAAACAATAATATCAATAGCCACTAGATGGCTATAGTACTTAATGGCTGCATATATAGGCTGAACTCTATGAACCACTGTATCACTGTTCAGATCCTTGATCCTCTGCTGACTCCAAACCACAGTTTGCCTGGTTTCCTTCTTCCCAACTGGATTCCAGGAGAATATCCAGGGTTTCTGCTGCACTAAACCTCCTTCTCATTGTGCTGCTTGCAGTGAACTGAGAAAATAACTGCCACTGCAGGTTTAGGTAGCATATGCTACATAAACGTTTTGTTTGGAAGTAACAACAAACCTTGCAGTAGCAGTTTGATCTGACTCTGAAGGTGTCAGGTGCCAGGTGGTTGATTGGATCATACCAAAAAACATGGTCAGACATTAGCCCAGCTCTGTCACAGGCTCATTGAATACATTGTTTGTGTGTGTGTGTATGAGTGTGAGTTTTTGCCATGATGAGAATGTTGTACAGGATCAGCTCTTCATTTGAGTGTATGTTAGATATGCATTGTATTGGATCTATTAATTTATTTTTACAAAAAAAAAAACAAGAAGAATGCTCTAAATTACAGTTTTTCCCATTCATTTCTATGGGTGCCCATTTTTGACCCAAATACAAGATTAAGGAGTTTTTTTTTTCACCCACTTAACATTGTAGAATTGAATCAAAAAATGTGTGTGTGTTCAGGAGGCAAACTTAGGAAAAGTAACCAAGTCTTGTACCGCTCAGATCAAGGGAAGTATTTTTTTAAAATAAATCAAAATTATTTTGCCCACATTTGTCCAGAATACGGTTCGCATCTCTAATAAGCATTAATCTACAAATGACTTAAGCTGTTAACTTTTTTAACGTGGCTGACACTCCCTCTGAGTTCAAACAAACCAATATCCCAGAGTAATTCATGTACTCAAACAGTAGACTGACTGAACTGCTGTGAAGATGAACACAGAGCCGAGCCAGATAACGACTTATGATAATGACCATGAAAAAGTGTAACTAGTAAAATGTTTACAGGTTATGTGAAAACTAGTACAAGTATATAAATAAATAAAAAGAGACTTACTCATGTTTATTATCTCTGTTGAATAAAGTGCTTCATTTTTTTTTTTTTTCTGAGGAAATCCAAATCTCAAATCGTCAACCACATCACATCTTTTTGGGGTGATTTATGTCTCATTCCTCTCATCGGGAAGCAAACAATAAAATAAAAAAACTTGAAGAACAGTCTCGCTGCTCTTTCTTCTGTGTGTGTATTCAAGCCGCGCGCTTCAGTTTGAATCTGAATAGAGCGTTCAGCGCGGGGGCATGGTCACATTAGATATAATGAAGGGAGACGTGAAAAACAGACATTCATATGGATTACTTTATCACAGAATATTTGTTTTCGGCGGCACTTGTTTAGTTTAAAAGCAGACATGTCAGGCTTTCTATAGATATATCTCTCATGTCTCTTCGTTGAGTATTCAGTTCATTTTAATGATGTGTTTGTACATGAAGATCAGCGCAGACAAAGGCTGCAGACAGCACACCTTGTTTGTTATCTTTATTTTATAAGTGCACAATGTTTTGTTGTTATTATGTCTGTATACAAAAAAGTAGACCCTTTACAGATTCGATTGATGTATTGCTCTTATCTGTATGATTAAAACGTAGAGTGTAATTTAAGTTTTTTTTCGGGGTCATCAGGAGAAAATGACTCATAACCTGTTTACGCGTTAAATTGACTCCAGAGGGTTAAAGTTTCAGTTCTACCAGCAGACAAATATGGACATTGATTCTGGTTAGAGAATCAGGCATGGTTCAATGATTTTTATAGTACTTTTCAGGTAGTCAGTGATATCCATTATAACATCATTTGGAGATGTGATAGATCAAAAGGCAGTACTTGACAGGTTATTGTGTTGTGTGTGTGTGTGTGTGGTCTGTGAAACAGATAAAGAATACAAATGAATACTCAACTGCCAGATAATATATTGATATTATATAACAAAGTAAAATCCAATACACGGCATAAAGCAGAATGGAATACAACAACATGTGTGAGTTCAACGTGATCATGCTGTGTTCACACCAAACGAGAATAGAGCATCAAATTTGCGTCTACCGCGTCTAGTTTGCCGCTTGAACATTTTGAATGCATTCGTGCATCTAGAGCGAAATAGACATGCCTAGAAAGCAAAAGTTTGAAGCAAAATCGACGCGCGTCTGAGGCGAAATCCGCTTCTTGTGGGAGGGGCAAGTAGTAGTGTCTGTTTGCAAGATGGCTGATGTTGATAATGCACCTTTGCATCACATCGCGATCGCCATTACATGTCTCAAAATATTCCACTGATCGGCAGACATTCACAATTATAAATAAGAAGTATTAACTAAACAATATTTACATGATTACTCAAATTTTTTTGCATGAACACACAACATTGAACATCAGTCTGCTGGAAGTAGCAACTACAATATCAGTCTGCCAGAAACAGTTGCTTAATTTCCATTCCGGGTGGTCTTTCTGACATTTTGATTAACGCTAAAAGGTATACTCTATCCCAAAATGAAAATGTTGTCATTAATCACGTCCCCTGATGTCGTTCTAAACCTGTTAAAGCTTAGTTTACTTCGGAACACAATTTAAGGTATTTGAAAACTGGGAGGCTTGAGACTGTCCCATAGACTGCCAAGTAAATAACAGTGTCAAGGTCCAGGAAAATATGAAAAGCATTGCAAAGCATCGCTTTGGTTAGAAAGAAAAAAGTGTTGGATGTACAATAAAAACAGACCTTGCACTAAAAGCACTATTAAAATAGGTAATGTAGGCTAATACAAAATAAACAATAACACGTTATCAATCTAGGATCGGTTGTTGATCAGGGGCCTGTTCTTCGTACGTCGCTTATTACATCCGAGATCAAATGACACATCCAAGATGATATCATCGTGCTAATCATGATCCGGCTAATTGGGTTCTTCGAACACACCTGTTGTGTATGATTAGTATCGCTGGATTGAGTTATCTGAGATAATTGCGTGTTCATGTGTTGGCTTAAAAGGGGATATGTATCGATACTCGAAACCATGATCAGCAGTGCAGCGATTGGCTGGTGGCAAGACGGCAATGTAATGACGTCATATAATTTAAAACGACACCTGACGAAAAACGTGACAAATTTCTTTTATAAGGAAATAAGGACTTTTATAAGGAAATAGCCAAGCAAACAAAACTACATAAATGTTATAATAGATACATGAAACAGATAATAGATACATGTTTTTATTTTATTAGAATTTTTTTCATGATTCCCATTTATTTAGATTTGCAATTTATAATAGTTGTGCAGTCTTTACATTTTTATTTCAATGTAGAAATTATCTATTCATTTCATTTTATATTTGGACAGATTTGTTACAAGCATTAATGAAAGTTTCTTAAGGGTCAATATCATGTTATCTGCATCTCCTGCGCTCCATCAAGCCACTCTTATAATAGCAGTCATCACTCAAAATAATGCACCACTCTATTATCTGTATAGCATGTGTGTAAGACTCATACAATTATGAATTAATAATTTTATGACAAATAAATATTTCAGTGAGTAAAATTGGCTGTCTAGTAGGCTGTTATGGACTATGGACAGGTTTTTTTCATATTATTTTTAAATAATTTTTTTAATGATTATTATTGTAAATTGTTGTCCCTGGATCAGTACTATACTCTTGTAATAAAGTAGCGGTGGTAGCAGACATATTTTGAGTATCAGTTCTGGTTTAAAAGAAGCGATCTAATCCTGTTTACATGAAATAAGCTGCTCCCGAGCAGGTTTAAGCTAATGGACCTGTTGCTATGACAGCAGCTCCGGGATGAGCTTCGAAGAACCCAACGATCCAAGATCACGCCAAATCATCAACAATCAAATCCAGCTAACTGAGTTAGCGACGTACGACGAACGGGCCCCTGTTCTGCATTTTAAATTAAACCCTTGATTTCTTTTTTGTTTTTTGTTTTTTACGGTTAACAGACACTCGTCAATTCTATTTTGTACTTAATGCCAATTCTTATAAGTGAAGTGACATTCAGCCAAGTATGGTGACCCATACTCAGAATTTGTGCACTGCATTTAACCCATCCGAAGTGCACACACACAGAGCAGTGAACACACACACACACACACACACACTGTGAGCACACACCCGGAGCAGTGTTCATCATTTATGCTGCGGCGCCCAGGGAGCAGTTGGGGGTTCGATGCCTTGCTCAAGGGCACCTAAGTCATGGTATTGAAGGTGGAGAGAGAACTGTAGATGCACTCCCCCACCCACAATTCCTGCCGGCCCGAGACTAGAACTCACAACCCTTCAATTGGGAGTCCGACTCTCTAACCATTAGGCCACGACTTCCCCCTTGAACGACTTCCCCCTTTACTACTAATACATTGCTCCCAGAGCATGTAGCAAAACCAGAACGTTAAAGTGACCTCGTCCCGTGAGCAGCAAACACAGACAACCAAATATGAATACATATGGCTGTTTATTAAACTACACTACAGGGGAACATACAACATCTGACTAGACACAAGCATACACACATTAAACATAGATGCCAATGCAAGGAAGGCATGGATAGAGAGAGAGCGCACTGCAGAAAGAGAGAGAGATAGAGAGAGAGTGTGTGCACAAGAGGCATGGTAGTATTTACTCATGAACTAAATCACAACTTGTTAAGAAACCTCAAAGAATCTCATCGCCTTCATTTAAAGGGGTCAAAGCCTAGAAGCACATCTAAATAGTTAAAAAGTTACTTTTTTGTAGTTTTTGTGGTTTTGTAGTTGCGGAGTAAAATATCCCATTGCATGTACAGTATTGTTCAAAATAATAGCAGTACAATGTGACTAACCAGAATAATCAAGGTTTTTAGTATATTTTTTATTGCTACGTGGCAAACAAGTTACCAGTAGGTTCAGTAGATTGTCAGAAAACAAACAAGACCCAGCATTCATGATATGCACGCTCTTAAGGCTGTGCAATTGGGCAATTAGTTGAAAGGGGTGTGTTCAAAAAAATAGCAGTGTCTACCTTTGACTGTACAAACTCAAAACTATTTTGTACAAACATTTTTTTTTTTCTGGGATTTAGCAATCCTGTGAATCACTAAACTAATATTTAGTTGTATGACCACAGTTTTTTAAAACTGCTTGACATCTGTGTGGCATGGAGTCAACCAACTTGTGGCACCTCTCAGCTGTTATTCCACTCCATGATTCTTTAACAACATTCCACAATTCATTCACATTTCTTGGTTTTGCTTCAGAAACAGCATTTTTGATATCACCCCACAAGTTCTCAATTGGATTAAGGTCTGGAGATTGGGCTGGCCACTCCATAACATTAATTTTGTTGGTTTAGAACCAAGACTTTGCCCGTTTACTAGTGTGTTTTGGGTCACTGTCTTGTTGAAACAACCATTTCAAGGGCATGTCCTCTTCAGCATAGGGCAACATGACCTCTTCAAGTATTTTAACATATGCAAACTGATCCATGATCCCTGGTATGCGATAAATAGGCCCAACACCATAGTAGGAGAAACATGCCCATATCATGATGCTTGCACCTCCATGCTTCACTGTCTTCACTGTGTACTGTGGCTTGAATTCAGAGTTTGGGGGTCGTCTCACAAACTGCCTGTGGCCCTTGGACCCAAAAAGAACAATTTTACTCTCATCAGTCCACAAAATGTTCCTCCATTTCTCTTTAGGCCAGTTGATGTGTTCTTTGGCAAATTGTAACCTCTTCTGCACATGCCTTTTTTTTAACAGAGGGACTTTGCGGGGGATTCTTGAAAATAGATTAGCTTCACACAGACGTCTTCTAACTGTCACAGTACTTACAGGTAACTCCAGACTGTCTTTGATCATCCTGGAGGTGATCATTGGCTGAGCCTTTGCCATTCTGGTTATTCTTCTATCCATTTTGATGGTTGTCTTCCGTTTTCTTCCACGTCTCTCTGGTTTTGCTCTCCATTTTAAGGCATTGGAGATCATTTTAGCTGAACAGCCTATCATTTTTTGCACCTCTTTATAGGTTTTCCCCTCTCTAATCAACTTTTTAATCAAAGTACGCTGTTCTTCTGAACAATGTCTTGAACGACCCATTTTCCTCAGCTTTCAAATGCTTGTTCAACAAGTGTTGGCTTCATCCTTAAATAGGGGCCACCTGATTCACACCTGTTTCTTCACAAAATTGATGACCTCAGTGATTGAATGCCACACTGCTATTTTTTTGAACACACCCCTTTCAACTAATTCAACTAATTGCCCAATTGCACAGCCTTAAGAGCGTGCATATCATGAATGCTGGGTCTCATTTGTTTTCTGAGAATCTGCTGAACCTACTGGTAACTCTACGTGCTATATATTTGTCAAGTGCTGAAATATTACCTCATATATAATATAATCCTTGAACGTTATATATATATATATATATATATATATATATATATATATATATATATATATATATATATATATATATATATGTATATACATTTTTTTTCTGATGAACATAAATGATGATATTTTGAAAAAAGTGGGAAACAGAACAGTTCTAGGGTATCACTGACTTCTTTAGTATTTATTTTTCCTTCTATGGAAGTCAAATGGTGTCCTAAATGGTCTGGTTACAAACTTTCTTCAATCTATATTCCATTGTGTTCATCAGAACAAAGAGATACAGGTTTGGTACAACTTGAGCGTGATTACATGAAATAATTTTCATTTAGGGGTGAACTATCCCTTTAAGAAATGCTATCAGCATGATGGTATAAAATCCTCCATCCAGTAGTTCCAAACCTGTATAAATCTCTTTGTGTGTTTCCCAAAAAAGCACTTAACATGAACATGTTCTACGTGCTATATATTTGTCAAGTGCTGAAATATTACCTCATATATAATATAATCCTTGAACGTTATATTCATCACCTGATGTGAATGAGAAATAAAATACCTTTCAAAAAGATTAAATTAATGTTCTTCTGGAGAAAGTGGAGTGGAATGAAAAAAAGTTTTAGGTCGTTTCTTATTTAGAGTATTATTACATGTACATATTGATAAAAAAAATCAATAAAATAAATAAAAATAAAATAAAACATTAATAAAAATGTGAATAGAGTGATATTTCACCCAAAATCCCAAAATAAAAGTTTATTTCTAAAGCTCTTTGTATATTATCTATTTCATGCTTTTCTCATGTAACACAATAATGACTTTAAAATATATTTTGTGGGTAGTTTTTTGGTCACATTTGATCTGCAATTAATATGTTATTTAATTAATTAATTAATAAGAACATTTTGTAAAGAAAAAGCATACAATAACAGTATTTGAACATTTACTCTCCCTATCCACACCCATGCAAAGTTTGATGGGAAGTGGAGATGATTTTTTTCTATATTTGATCAAGCCATGGATAATCAAAAAAATCTCTTCCACAAATCCAACACACGGGGTAAACCAGGATCCTGACATATCACGTCCCCTCCCGGAAAGTGCGTCCTCACACCACAGAACAACAGAAGTGGGGATATCGGTGAGAACTATGGAGGTTCTAGAGAAGGACAGACACCCGGCAGGGGGCAGGCAGACAGAGTCTAGGGTGGAGACGATGGAGGGAGGAGCCATGGAGGAGGCTCTGACCGACGGCGGTGGATCTGGGAGCCTGCGGTGGAGCCAGAGCAACAGAGGACTGAAGCAGAGCCGAGGACGAGGTGAGGCAAGAGCAGAGGAGTCCTGAGGTGCAGGACGGTCCACACCAGACCAAGGTGGAGTTAACACAGGGGGTAAATCCAACATTAATCCAACATAAGGAACAGGAGGTAGACACAGGTACATCACTTGTAGACCCGACAGAAAAAAAGCTGAACTGGGGAGCGTTTCCCAGAACCATAGTTGCTAACCTGTTAGCAACTTAGTTGGTTTGCAATAGGAAATTGCATATTGCATTTCAACCAACAAAGTCGTTAACTTAGTTAGCAACTATGGTTTTGGGAAACGCACCCCAGACTAGGACTCATAACAACAGGGCAATCAGGGGAACACAGTTGAACAGAATGACTAATTAATTAAACTAGGACACACAGGGACAGAAATGGGGCAAAATACGACACAGAACGGTCCAGGATCCTGACACTATGTGATGGAAATATGTTCTTTCAACATGAAAACATTGAGTAAACAGGGCTGCAGACAAAAAAAAAAGTAATAAAATCAAGTAAGGAGCCATTGGATCCTGTAAGAAAAAAAATGTGTGCACCAAATGACTTTTTTGGGTACCACACCTAATCATACTGTAATGTGTTTGTCTCATCTTATCTTGACTTTATCAGCATTTTAATCCATCTTGTAGATGACCAGGGAACTAAGGTTCACTTAAAGTCAGAACTAAAAGTATTCTCCTACTTGAAATTTACAGTCACACATTGTTTATTACACAGAATCTGTAACAATATTATTGATCATAAGCATCACTTGGCCCCTGAGTGTAGTTTGGCTCTTCCTCTAATCATCCTGTAAATATTGTCATACACTCTTAAAAATTAAGGTGCTTCACGATGCCACAGAAGAACCTTTTTTTGTCTAAATGGTTCCATAAAGAACCTTTTACATCTGAAGAACAAGAAATGTCTCTTTACAGGATCTTTGACTGATTGGTTCTGTGAAGAACCTTTTAAGCACCTTTATTTTCAAGATGTCTTTCACACTTTCAGACTGCTTTTCTTAATTAGTAAAATGTAATTTTATAGGAGTTTAATCATGTAGACAACTGGTTAAGTAAAAATATGAATATGCAATAATAGCACATAAACATAGCAAAATGCTCCTCTTTAGTTCTTTTTCTAGCTGACTGATGAGCTTTTGGACGATGATAGATGATGGTAAATGTATATTATGTTTACAAGCTTTACACGTTTTCCGCAGTTTGAAACACTGAATTAGCTTTTACACAAGACATTTCAGTAAGTTGTACTGTAGACTCTCTTTTAAATAGCCTACTGTTTGATGATAATTCATGATCGTTATGTACTACAGTAGTAAAGTTCAAGATTAAATGGTTTACTTGCCACTTGAACTGAGGCGCTAAAGCAATCCCGCCTGCAGCATTAAAGATTGCCAAAAATGTATTTATTGTTTGAAAAAATTAAAAATGATGTGACTTTCAGCCAAGCATGGTGACCCATACTCAGAATTTGTGCTCTGCATTTAACCCATCCAGAGTGCACACACACGCCTAACCTGATTTTACCAAGTGAGACATGTTCCTGGGACAACATCGTTGTTGACCCTGGAACAACATTGTGATTAACCAATCAGATTTGAAGAACCAGTTTATAGATTTTGTGAAGTTTATGCTTAAAATCAGTGTTTGGTGCTTGTACATCAGTGTCATTCATCTATCATTTCCTCTGATTTTAGGGATTACTCATGGTTAAGGTTAGGTTTAGGTGTAGGGATATGGTTAAGAATATATTTTTGGAGTAAAATGTTGTTCCAGGGTCAACAAAATATGTTGACCTAGGAACACATCGGACTTGGCAAAATCAGGACGTGCCACACACACAGAGCAGTGAACACACACACACACACACACACACACACACACACACTGTGAACACACACAGAGCAGTGGTCATCATTTATGCTGCGTGTCCAGGGAGCATTTGGGGATTCAGTGTCTTGCTCAAGGACACCTCAGTCGTGGTATTGCCAGCCCAAGACTTGAACCCACAACCCTAGGATTAAGAGTCAAACTCTCTAACCACTAGGCCAAGAATTTCATTATGAATTTGTAATAATTTTACTAAAAAGTACTAAAGCACACTTTCACTTCTTAGGTCTCCATCTTTTCTCTCTCTCTCTCGCGCTGCTCAACTGAGCTGTGTTCATCAGGTGTGTGTCAGCGCTGCTGCGCGGCAGAGATGAGGACTGTTTGAAACTCTTTTTTTTGTTTGTTTGTTTTATTAAAACTTTGATGCACATCATCTCCATTTAATATGTGTCACCACTGGTGACCTCAGCAAAAACTTTAATATTTCATTTTGGTCAATTCATATTTTGGTCACAAACGTGACCGTTTTAGTTGCAGTCTGGAGCCCTGTTTAAGCCAGAGTAACCATTTCAAGTCAGTTTAACATGTGAACAATAAGTGTTTGAAACCATCCGTAGTGTTACAGTTTTTTTCAATCGCTAACAAGTGCTTAACCATACTTCAGATATGTTTTCTAAACTCTTATCACAGACTCACACCTACAAAACACAATTGGCCAAATGGATAATTTTCTTCTCAAAAACACATTTTGTTAAATATATACTAAATCTTCATTTCAAAATAGAACACATCTTTATCTGCACACACCAACTTTACCAAAACACTGGAAATCTGACTCAAAATTAAATTATTCTGTCAAAGAATAACACTTGTTTTCATCTCACAAGGTACATGCAGTCAATCAAAGTACACCAGGTTTCAAAATACTGGCTATTGTTGACATTACTAAAACTGCATAGACTTTTATGTTTCAGTTTTTCAGGTATTTGCATGCAAAACATGCAATTCACTGTTTTACACTAAATTTCTTGGTTTGGAACTGTATGTCCAAATGTACAGTAATGTTCACATTCAAAAGCATTCCAGTAAAAAGCAATTTTTCCCTTTACTGTTTACTGCAGGAGGCAGTACAGTAGAAACACGGTATGATAGAACAGAACAGGTTCGACAGTATTGCTTACAGTGAACAAAATATCAATGAAACACATAAGAGCATTCTGAACATAAAACAACAACAGCAAAAAGCCCAGATAAAAAAGGGGGGGGGGGGGGTTAAATAAAAACAATCTCTCACTGCTCCTGCTCCTCTCACTGCATCTCTCACTGCTCCTCTCACTGCTCCTGCTCCTCTCACTGCTCCTTCTCCTCTCACTGCATCTCTCACTGCTCCTCTCACTGCTCCTGCTCCTCTCACTGCTCCTTCTCCTCTCACTGCTCCTGCTCCTCTCACTGCTCCTCTCACTGCTCCTGCTCCTCTCACTGCATCTCTCACTGCTCCTCTCACTGCTCCTCTCATTGCTCCTGCTCCTCTCACTGCTCCTGCTCCTCTCACTGCTCCTGCTCCTCTCACTGCATCTCTCACTGCTCCTCTCATTGCTCCTGCTCCTCTCACTGCTCCTGCTCCACTCACTGCATCTCTCACTGCTCCTGCTCCTCTCACTGCTCCTCTCACTGCTCCTCTCACTGCTCCTCTCACTGATCCTCTCACTGCTCCTGCACCTCTCACTGCACCTGCTCCTCTCACTGCTCCTATCACTGCTCCTCTCACTGCTCCTGCTCCTCTCACTGCTCCTGCTCCACTCACTGCATCTCTCACTGCATCTCTCACTGCTCCTCTCACTGATCCTCTCACTGCTCCTGCACCTCTCACTGCACTTGCTCCTCTCACTGCTCCTATCACTGCTCCTCTCACTGCTCCTGCTCCTCTCACTGCATCTCTCACTGCATCTCTCACTGCTCCTCTCACTGATCCTCTCACTGCTCCTGCACCTCTCACTGCACCTGCTCCTCTCACTGCACCTCTCACTGCACCTGCTCCTCTCACTGATCCTCTCACTGCTCCTGCTCCTCTCACTGCTCCTGCTTCTCTCACTGCTCCTGCTCCTCTCACTTCTCCTGCTCCTCTCACTGCTCCTGCTCCTCTCACTGCTCCTCTCACTTCTCATGCTCCTCTCACTGCTCCTCTCACTGCTCCTGCTCCTCTCACTGCTCCTCTCACTTCTCCTGCTCCTCTCACTGCTCCTGCTCCTCTCACTGCTCCTCTCACTTCTCCTGCTCCTCTCACTGCATCTCTCACTGCTCCTGCTCTTCTCCCTGGGCCCCTTGCTCTTACTCTTCCTCGTCCATACATTACAGTGTTTCTCTTTTTCTGTTTCTGTTTCCAAAAACATCACTCTTCAAAGTCCTCCTTTTATTGTATAAGTTTATTGTCTAAAAAATAACCCCTGCCATTGAGTCTAAGCCAGATTGGAATCAGTTGTGGTTGGCCTAATTTACACAACATAAATCAGCTAAGATAAATTGTTTTTTAACTGATATCATTGCAGAAGCAGAGGTTTTTATACTGTATATAAGGTTTGGAACATTGTTTTTGCTATTGTGGGATGTTGTGTGTTAACATTTGTAAATACTACAAAAACGATCCATAATTTTGTTGGAAGGTATAGCTTGTCTGTTCAGAAAATGTAAGCATTGTGGAAATGTATTTAATGACCCCATATTGTGTGAAAACGACATGAAATGTGTGAATGGTATGGCCACAATAGACAGATGCTGTGCTAATTGTGTTTAGAGTTTTGAAAATGTGACAACTGCTTGGACAAATGCTTGTTAGCGACTGAAAAAAACTGTAAATCAAAATGAATTTTGTGTTCGAGCTCAATTTATTAAAGGCCTTTTGTCTTTCACAATGAGATGTTGATATTTAATCAAAAGTTACTTCTCATATCTTGTGTATGTGCACTATAGTTGTTATACCTTTTTACACTGCTGTATATATGCTGCTGTTCTCTGGTGGAGAGTTCTGACTGAATCATGGGTAATGCAGTTTTTACAGCAGGAATCAACAAGTGCAAATACAACCAACTAACAACCTCAGAGCTGAGCTGGAGTTGATTGCTTTACATCTCTGTGCAGCTGTGGAACACATTCATCTTATCTGCTGGCATAGCATCAGGAGCATGTTTTTTTTATAGTCATTTACATCAGTCTATCGTTCTTTAAGGTTTCTCATTATATGGTAACATCATTTGCTATGTATTGCTTTAAGCATGCATGAAGTCCATCTAATTAATGAATTCTTAATTTAGTTGTGACAATTCTGTGCAATATTTCAATTACCAATGATTTTAGAAATTGTTTAAAGGGGTGATTAAGTGTATTATATTTATGTTTATATTCGCTTTTTTATATATATTAAAAGTTTATTAATCTGAACGTCTATTTCTGCATTCCAAGCTTACAGCGTCATAATTCTCTACACCAATAAGATCATCTTAATCATAAACCAGTAAGCGCTGAGATGACTGCACTCTGGCTTACTACGATTGCAGTAACTGGCATGGAGAGACCAGATAAAAAGCCACTGGAGAACGGGAAGGTGGAGAGAGTCTGGACTAAGAGCTTGTGCATCTTCTCCCAATAGCAGTGGGATGAGCCATGCCCCTATCACAAAAAATAAAAATAAATAAATAGTTTTTATTCATTTTTAAATAATTATTTTATTCATTAAATCAATAAAAAGTGAGTGTAAAAAAAATGCTGTTCTTTTTAACTTTTTTTCCTGAAAAAAAAAAAAAGCTTTGAGCATGAGATGTCTTAAATATCTTACTGAATGTTGAACAGTAGTGTATATTTGAGGATAAGTTATTAGCCATATGGTTCAGTGTTCTTTGTGGATGTTGTCTGACAGGACAACATTAGCATTGAATAATATAGGTAAATATGTAACAGTTTTTAATTGCAATAGTTCTTAG
Organism: Carassius auratus; assembly: GCF_003368295.1. Taxonomy (NCBI): domain Eukaryota; kingdom Metazoa; phylum Chordata; class Actinopteri; order Cypriniformes; family Cyprinidae; genus Carassius; species Carassius auratus. Next base: position 10,184,225 of record NC_039245.1, on the reverse strand, counting down.
ATTTATGAGTTAGAAAATCTTTAGCCATCCACTAGGGGGCAAACTGACTCCCGCTGCTAGTCGACAGTTGGCTCGAGTATCAGTCACGATTATTGACATCTGTTGTTGTGCACAATTTTCGACCCCCTGCCGAATTATTACCCTCCTTGTTCAAGTTGCTACCTGATTGCCTAATCTTAACCCCTCCTTCACACCTACTCCTAACCCTACCAATACTAGGGGGGTAATAATTCGGCAGGGGGTCGAAATTGGGCACAACACAGTGTCGGAAATCCAATCACGGATTGACATGTTGTTATCTCAGAAACACATTCAGCCATCACAGTGAATCAGGTAAAGTGGTTATATATTCATGTTTCAGTGTAGTTACGCACACTATACCGGGGGGATGGGGTTGGGTACTAAACCTTTTTTAGGTGGGTTTCAGCCACCCTGTCTGTCACCTTAGACCCTAAAAGCTGTCTTAATGATCAGGCCAGTGCTGCTTCCTCAAGAAAGTTTTTCATTCTCACGTGTTTTAAGTCTTGTCAGTTCGTTAATTTTAAGTCATTTAACCCCAAGACATCTCAATGCGGTACTCAGGGCTGTGATAAAGAATTTCTTATGGTGTTATTTTACTGACAAATGTTGTAAATACAATGCGCGAGCGCAAAACTCTCTGCTCACGCGCAGATTTTCTTTGCTCTCACACAAAACCAGACACGTGAGGCATGGAAATGGCAAAACTTCGTACAAACCTAAACACAAACAAAAAAGAGATATAGCAAAACAAAGAAGCTACAATAACCAGTTTATGTTAAAACAAAAATACAATAATATTGGTTTGTTCAGAAATCCTCTTTGATAAACTTGATTATAAAGTTAGAGTATTAAGATATTTGTTTACATCAGGCACAATGTTAAGGTTTTTTTTTGGTTTAAAGCCCTTCCCCCTTAGGAATTTCAGTCTGGTTCTGCTGGGTGGGGGGATGTCAATGGAAGTGTTTAACTCATGGGTTTCCATGTGATGCCCAGCGTTGCATTTCAATTACGAACAACAAATTTGACAATCTCTTCTGCAAATTAAAATAGTCAATAATTGTTCTAGTGGTGTTAATGTTGAAAGCTGTTGTGTGAACAAGTTGGTTGGTTGGTTATCTTCCTTGGGACTTGTGGCACAGAATGTTTTATGACTTCCTGAGGAATTCGGCTTTGATATACTCTTTTCTCCGCTGCATGGATCTTCTTGGGTATCTTCAGGTGATTTTTAAAAGCAAAACTCTTCCCGCACTGATCACATGTGTGTGGTTTCTCTCTGCTGTGGATCGTCTCGTGTTTTCTCAGACTTGCTGACTGACTGAATCTCTTGTCACAGTGTGAACACTTGTAAGGTTTCTCTCCAGTGTGAATCCTCTGGTGCAGTTTTAAACAGTTTGCTGAAATAAAAGTGTTCTTACACTCAAAGCACATGTAAGATTTTTCACCGGTATGTATTTTCTGATGTCCTTTTAAACTTTGCAGAAGTGAAAAACTCTTTCCACAATCAGAACATGAATGTGGCTTCTCCTTCGTATGAACTGTCAGGTGATTCTTCAGGTGTGATCCAGAAACAAATCTTTTGCCGCACTGATCACAAGCATACGGCTTCTCTCCGGTGTGGATCCTCGTGTGAATAGTAAGTTCATGTTTGTATGGGAATCTCTTTTCACACTGATCACACATGTATGGTTTCTCTCCGGTGTGGATCTTCATGTGTTCTTTAAGGTGTGGTGATTGTGTGAAAGTCTTTCCACACTGATCACATGCATACGGTCTTTCTCCCGTGTGGATCCTCGTGTGTCCCTTAAGATGTGTTCTCTGTGTGAAGCTCTTCCCGCACAGATCACACGTGAACGGCTTCTCTCCAGTGTGAACTCTCATGTGTCTCTTGAGTCTCCCTGTATCTGTGAAGCTTGTCCCGCACAGATCACATGTGAACGGTTTCTCTCCGGTGTGGATCCTCATGTGAACATCAAGATGTTGTTTGGTTGTGAAACTCTTTCCACACTGAGAGCAGGTCAAAGAATTCTTGACTCTTCTTTTCTTTAAAAATGTCTTTTTAGTCTTTGAGCGACTCAAAGGTTTTTCTCCAGGGTTCTCGTGATGTTTCTCCTCTGCTTCACTCAGTTCTTCACTCTCCTCGCTTTCTTCCATCAGATCTGAAATGAAAAAAAATGTTTACATTAATTTTCAGTAAATATTCAGTAAATAATTCAAAAATAGTAACATAAAGTAAAAGGACATAGAAGTGAGCTCTGATGAAATAGCCTAAAGTAGATACCTGTTATAAAATATTACAGTCATTTTGATGCTTTTTATAAATTAATTTTACATCCCTGAAACTTTCCATAAATTAGTTACAATGATCTTTAAATAATTATTTTTAAAGCATTATATACGCACAAATCCTATGTTTCTGTAGTGAGAACTACTAAATATATCTGATCAATAACAAAAATTATCTAATGTAATATCAGAATCAGAATCAGAAAGAGCTTTATTGCCAAGTACACTTACGCATACAAGGAATTTGTTTTAGTGACATAAGCTTCCAGTACACAGAGACAACAACACACAGACAAAAAAAAAGGTTTACAAGATTTACAAATTGGCAAATAAATAAGTGTATAAACAATTGTGCTATAAATGATAATGGAATAGGATTGAGTGAGATGCAGGAATGTTCTAGGATGGAGGGTTAACAAATAAATATAAGGATATTGCACATTTATAAGCATAAGTAGGGAACATTTAACTGTTCATGAGGTAGATTACCTGGGGGAAGAAACTGTTTTTGTGCCTTGCTGTTCTGGTGTTTGCGGATCTGAGGCGCCGGCCAGATGGCAAAAGTTCAAAGATGGGATGACTTGGATGTGAGGGATCCAGAGTGATTTTCCGAGCCCTTTTCCTCACTCTGGATGTATACAGTTCTTGAAGGGTGGGTAGAGGAGCACCAATAATCCTTTCAGCAGTCCGAACAGTTCTCTGTATTCTTCTTTTGTCCGATTTTGTTGCTGAACCAAACCAGACAGTTATTGAAGTACACAGTACAGACTCAATGACGGCCGAGTAGAACTGTTTCAGCAGCTCCTGTGGCAGATTAAACTTCCTCAGCTGTCGAAGGAAATACAACCTTTGCTGGGTCTTTTTCACAATGGAGTCAATGTGAATGTCCCACTTCAGGTCCTGAGAGATGGTGGTTCCCAGGAATCTGAATGACTCCACTGCAGTCACAGTGCTGTTCATGATGGTGAGTGGGGGGAGTGCAGGTGGGTTTCTCCTGAAGTCCACCATCATCTCCACTGTTTTGAGCGTGTTCAGATCCAGGTTGTTGAGACTGCACCAGACAGCCAGCTGCTCAACCTCTTGTCTGTAAGCAGACTCATCACCGTCCTGGATGAGGCCGATGACTGTAGTGTCGTCTGCAAACTTTAGGAGCTTGACAGAGGGGTCTTTAGACGTGCAGTCGTTGGTGTACAGGGATAAAAGCAGAGGGGAGAGAACACATCCCTGAGGGGCACCCGTGTTGGTGGAGCAGCTGTTTGATGTGAATTTCCCCAGTTTCACTAACTGTTGCCTATCTGTCAGCAAGCTGGTGATCCACTGACAGATAGAGCTAGGAACAGAGAGCTGGGTCAGTTTGGTCTGAAGGGCTGTTGGGATGATGGTGTTGAATGCCGAACTAAAGTCCACAAATAGGATCCTCACATAAGTCCCTGTTTTGTCCAGATGTTGCAGGATGAAGTGCAATCCCATGTTGATTGCATCATCCACGGACCTGTTTGCTCTGTAAGCAAACTGCAGGGAGTCCAGTAAGGGTCCAGTGATGTCCTTCAGATAAGCCAGAACCAGTTTTTCAAAGGACTTCATGACGACAGACGTTAGAGCCACAGGTCTGTAGTTGTTAAGTCCTGCTGTCTTGGGCTTCTTTGGGATGGGGATGATGGTGGAGCATTTGAAGCAGGAAGGCACTTTACACAACTACAGGGATCTGTTGAAGATCTGTGAAAAGATGGGGGCCAGGTGGTCAGCACAGATTTTCAGACAGGCTGGTGTAACACCATCTGGGCCTGGTGCTTTTCTTCTTTTGTTCTTCTTGAAGACCTGGCGCACATCATTTTCACAGATTTGAAGAGCAGGAGGTGTGGAGAGGGGGATTGCAGGATGTGTTAATGGTTGTGTAGGGAGATGGTCAGAATGGGTGTTGGGGGTTTCAAATCTGCAATAAAACTCATTCAGGTCGTTAGCAAGTCGTTGATTAGCCTCAGTGCAAGGGGATGGTGTCTTGTAGTTCGTGATGGCTCTTAGACCTCTCCACACTGAAGTTGAGTCATTGGAAGTAAACTGGTCTTCCAACTTTTTAGCGTGGGTATTTTAAGCCGCTCTGATCCCTTTGTTCAGTGTGTTCCTGGCCTGATTGTACAAGACCCTGTCCCTATTTCTGTAGGCATCCTCTTTGGCCTGACGAAGATGTCTGAGTTTTACTGTAAACCATGGCTTATCATTGTTGAATGTTAAATAAGTCCTGGTAGGAATGCATATATCCTCACAGAAACTAATATAGGATGTTACGGTCTCTGTGAGTTTGTCCAGATCGGTGGTAGCAGCTTCAAAAACACTCCAATCAGTGAGGTCAAAGCAAGATTGTAAATCCTGCTCTGTTTCGCTGGTCCATCTCTTCACTGTCCTTACTATAGGTTTAGCAGATTTAAGTTTTTGCTTGTAGGACGGTATGAGATGAACCAGACAGTGATCAGAACGTCCCAAAGCTGATCGTGGAATAGAGTGAAATGCATCCTTTATTGTGGTGTAACAGTGATCCAGTATATTACTGTCTCTGGTGGGACATGTAACATGCTGTCTGTATTTTGGCAGTTCACGGGAGAGATTGGCTTTGTTAAAGTCCCCAAGAATGATTAAAACAGAGTCCGGGTGTTGTTGTTCTGTGTCTGTGATCTGATCAGTAAGTTTCTGTAAAGCCAGGCTCACATGTGCTTGCGGAGGGATGTAAACACTGACCAGAATGAACGAATGAAACTCCCGCGGCGAATAGAATGGCTTGCAGTTGACAAACTGCATTTCTAGATCAGGACAGCACATCTTCTTTAACACAGTTACATCTGTACACCACCGTTCATTGATGTAAAAGCATGTCCCGCCGCCGCACGATTTCCCAGTTGATTCTGATTCGCGATCCGCTCTGAACAGCTGAAAGCCCGGCAGATGGAGCGCGCTGTCCGGTATGGCGTCATTCAGCCAGGTTTCCGTGAAACACAGAGCAGCAGAGTGTGTGAAATCCTTATTTGTCCGAGAGAGCAGAAGGAGTTTGTCCGTTTTGTTAGGTAGAGAGCGTAGATTTGCGAGATGGATCGTAGGCAACGGCATTCGAAATCTGCGCTTCCTGAGTCTGATGAGCGCTCAGCGGGGTCAAGTTGGTTTTGTTTTCGATATTCGTGACACATTCAGCGGTAAACGACAATAACTCCAAAACGAATTGCCCTAAAAAATATCTAAGCAGTGTGACCGCCAAAAGGGCAAAGCTGATCATGTTTCACATCCTTCTTTTTCTATATTTTCCCTCGATATAATAAGCACGGCCCCGTGCAAAAATGTGCAAAAAGCCGGGTGAGAACGCTCTAAGCAGAGCCTTCAGTTAGGGACCGTGGGGAAAGTGCAAACTTTCTTCGTTTTTTGCTATAGCTCAGTAGGTGTTTTTGTAATAGCTTTTTAGATAAAGGGCATACAGACATGAAACCAGTGTCAATCAATAGTGGGGGACAGTGGACATTTTTAACAACCTTTCTTTTTACCACTACTGGTAGAAAAGGGAATTGCATGTCCAAATTTAACCTTCTTTTTGTAATAACTTTCTGCAGAAGAAAGATAGAGAGATTAAACCAATTTCAATCAATAGAGGGAGAGAGTGGATATTTTTCACATCCTTTCATTTTACCCCAAGTGGCTGATAAGGGAATTACATGTCCAAATTTAACCTTCTTTTTGTAATAACTTTCTACAGCAGTGAGACAGAGACATGAAACGAGTGTCAATCAATAGTGGCGAACAGTGGACATTTTTCACATCCTTTCAGTTTACCCCAAGTGGCTGATAAGGGAATTGCATGTCCAAATTTAACCTTCTTTTTGTAATAACTTTCTACAGCAGGGACACAGAGATGTGAAACCAGTGTCAATCAATAGAGGGCGACAGTTGTCATTTTTCACAACCTTTCTTTTTAACCCTACTGGTAGAAAAGGTAATTGCATGTCCAAAATTAACCTTCGTTTTGTAATAACTTTCTACAGCAGGGAGACAGAGACATGAAACCACTGTCAATCAATAGAGGGGGACAGTGGACATTTTTCACAACCTTTTTTTTTTAATCCTACTGGTAAAAAAGGGAATTGCGTGTCCAAAATTAACCTTCTTTTTGTAATAACTTTCTACAGCAGGGAGACAGAGACATGAAACCAGTGTCAATCAGTAGAGGGGGAGAGTGGACATTTTTCACAACATTTCGTTTTACCCCAAGTGGCTTATTAGGGAATTGCATGTCCAAAATTATCCTTATTTTTGTAATAACTTTCTACAGCAGGGAGACAGAGACATGAAACCAGTGTCAATCAATAGAGGGAGAGAGTGGACATTTTTCACAACCTTCCATTTTACTCCAAGTGGCTGATTAGGGAACTGCATGTCCAAAATTATCGTTCTTTTTGTAATAACTTTATACAGCAGGGAGACAGAGACATGAAACCAGTGTCAATCAGTAGAGGGGGAGAGTGGACATTTTTAACAACATTTCTTTTTACCCCTACTGGTAAAAAATGGAATTGCATGTCCAAAATAAACCTTCTTTTTGTAATAACTTTCTACAGAAGAAAGATAGAGAGATTAAACCAATTTCAATCAATAGAGGGAGAGAGTGGATATTTTTCACATCCTTTCATTTTACCCCAAGTGGCTGATTAGGGAACTGCATGTCCAAAATTATCCTTCTTTTTGTAATAACTTTATACAGCAGGGAGACAGAGACATGAAACCAGTGTCAATCAGTAGAGGGGGAGAGTGGACATTTTTCACAGCATTTCGTTTGACCCCAAGTGGCTTATTAGGGAATTGCATGTCCAAAATTATCCTTATTTTTGTAATAACTTTCTACAGCAGGGAGACAGAGGCATGAAACCACTGTTAATCAATAGAGGGGGAGAGTGGACATTTTTCACAACATTTCTTTTTACCCCTACTGGTAAAAAAGGGAATTGCATGTCCAAAATAAACCTTCTTTTTGTAATAACTTTCTACAGCAGTGAGACAGGTACATGAAACCAGTGTCAATCAGTAGAAGGAGAGAGTGGACATTTTTCACAACCTTTAATTTTAGCCCAAGTGGCTCATTAGGGAATTGCATGTCCAAAATTAACCTTCTTTTTGTAATAACTTTCTACAGCAGTGAGACAGATATATGAAACCAGTGTCAATTAGTAGAGAGAGAGAGTGGACATTTTTCACAACCTTTAATTTTACCCCAAGTGGCTGATTAGGGAACTGCATGTCCAAAATTAACCTTCTATTTGTAATAACTTTCTACAGCAGTGAGACAGAGACATGAAACCAGTGTCAAGCAATAGAGGGGGACAGTGGACATTTTTCACAACCTTTCTTTTTACCCCTACTGGTAAAAAAGGGAATTGCATGTCCAAAATTAACCTTCTTTTTGTAATAACTTTCTACAGCAGGGAGACAGAGACATGAAACCACTGTCAATCAACAGAGGGGGACAGTGGACATTTTTCACAACCTTTCTTTTTACCCCTACTGGTAAAAAGGGAATTGCATGTCCAAAATAAACCTTCTTTTTGTAATAACTTTCTACAGCAGGGAGACAGAGACATGAAACCACTGTCAATCAATAGAGGGGGACAGTGGACAATTTTCACAACCCTGAATTTTACCCCTACTGGTAGAAAAGTGAATTGCATATCCAAAATTAACCTTTTTTGTAATAACTTTCTACAGCAGGGAGACAGAGACATGAAACCACTTTCAATCAATAGAGGGGGACAGTGGACATTTTTCAACATCCTTTCGTTTTACCCCTACTGGTAGAAAAGGGAACTGCATGTCCAAAATGAACCTTCTTTTTGTAATAACTTTCTACAGCAGGGAGACATAGACACGAAATTAGTGTCAATCAATAGAGGGGGACAGTGGACATTTTTCATAACCCTGAATTTTACCCCTACTGGTAGAAAAGTGAATTGCATATCTAAAATTAACCTTTTTTTTTAAATAACTTTCTACAGCAGTGAGACAGGTACATGAAACCAGTGTCAATCAGTAGAGGGAGAGAGTGGACATTTTTCACAACCTTTCGTTTTACCCCAAGTGGCTGATTAGGGAACTGCATGTCCAAAATCAACATTATTTTTGTAATAACTTTCTACAGCAGGGAGAAAGAGACATGAAACCAGTGTCAATCAATAGAGGGAGAGAGTGAACATTTTTCACAACCTTTCATTTTACTCCAAGTGGCTGATTAGGGAACTGCATGTCTAAAATTATCCTTCTTTTTGTAATAACTTTCTACAGCAGGGAGACAGAGACATGAAACCAGTGTCAATTTTAACCCTAGATTAGAGAATTGCATGTTCAAAATAAAAATAAAAATGATTTGCTTGTGTTCATGTGAAGAAAGAAAGACATAAACATCTGGGAGGACAGAGGTCAGTAAATGGTGATAAAATTTTCATTTATGGGTGAACTATCCCTTTGAAGATGTCAGGGCGTGGTAGAAACGGAGCAGTGGGAAGAACAGGGTCTGGGTCCAAGTGCAGGGAAGAAATTACTTTTTAATAAATGAGAACAATAAGGCCAACAAGGCAAAACAAAACAGAAACAAATCACGGAGACAAGAGCAGACCCAGCCAAAATGCAAAAACACGAGTATCCAGGAACACTAACAAATCACAATTTACATTACACAATTAATACAGCCTGATAGAGTGGTGTGAGAGTGGAGAATATATACTCATTGACAATGGGCACCAGGTGTGTGTGTAAGTGTGTGAGTGGATGAAACAGCTGTGCGGAGTGAAAGTAATGAGTCCGGGAGCAATTGAGAAACAGGTGGAGAAACTAAACAATAATGAGGTAACAAGATGGGTGGGGTCAGAAAAAGACAGGAGAGAGCACATGGCACCAAGACAGACTAAATCCAAACTAACAAAATTGTGATAAGTAGAGTTAATATTTCATTATGCTTACAAAAACATAAAGGATAGACATAAACCATACACTGTTGACACAATGACAGGAGTATTGTGTAAATATACAAAGTATATGCCAGGTGCATGTGTATGGGACAAACTCCACAAATTCCACGTATTTGTTATTATTATACTTCACCATCATCTTGCTTTACTTCACTTCACTACACATAGCACAATCCTTGTCAACAATGTATGGTTTTATGTCTATGCAATTACAAATAAAGGTATCTGAAAACATTTTTTTATGAGACAACATTAAAATACATCTTTCTGATATAGTGGATAGAACATGCTATCCACTTATAAAGAATACTATTTATTTGTACCTATTTTATATTTATTTCTATATCTCTTTAATGTACAGTACAGACCAAAAGTTTTGACTCACCTTCTCATTCAAAAAGTTTTCTTTATTTCCATGATAATGGAAAATTCACAATGAAGGCATCAAAACTATAAATTAACACATGTGGAATTATATATGGAATTATATACATAACAAAATATTGTGAAAAAAATTAAAATATGTCATATTCTAGGTTCTTCAAAGTAGCCACCTTTTGCTTTGATTACTGCTTTGCACACTCTTGGCATTCTCTTTATGAGCTTCGAGAGGTAGTCACCTGAAATGGTCTTCCAACAGTCTTGAAGGAGTTCCCCGAGAGATGCTTAGCACTTTTCAGCCCTTTTGCCTTCTGTCTGCGGTCCAGCTCATCACTAAACCATCTGGATTGGGTTCAGGTCCGGTGACTGTGGAGGCCAGGTCATCTGGCGCAGCACCCCATCACTCTCTTGGTCAAATATTCCTTGATGCCTTCAGTGTGACTCTACAATTTTCATAGTCATCAAAATAAAGAAAACTCTTCGAATGAGAAGGTGTGTCCAAAATTTTGGTCTGTACTGTAAGTATATATGAATACATTTATTTGATGTATTAACAATGTATAGACTAAAATATACAGTACTACTTAACCATAACCTAACTTAGATCATGCTGTATGTCAAGATATATCTACATTTTACTAATTATAATATAAGTAATATATATAATTATATATATTATACTTATATATATAAGTATTTTTTATAGTTCTCCATGACCTAATGTACAGAGAAATGTGTATTTATAAAAGTTGTTAAAGTAAACAAAACATTGTTTTTGTCTTTACATATCACCTAATTGAACTATTTTGATTTGCTGATTTGCTAAAATACTGTATTTGTATTTAAATAAATTTTTCCACACAGTATTTTGTATTTGCATTTAAATACATTTTCCCACACAGTATTTTGTATTTGTATTTTAAATACATTTCCATGTATTTATGCCTATGTCTGTCTATGTCTTTATCTGTAGCTGTCAGTAGAAAATTTCAGCGTACAATCCAATCACCAATCACATGACAGTTGCTTCAATGCATTTAGAGGTGTGGTCCTGGTTAAGGCAATCTCCTGAACTCCAAACTGAATTTCAGAATGGGAAAGAAAGGTGATTTAAGCAAATTTGAGCGTGGCATGGTTGTTGGTGTTAGACGGGCCAGTCTGAGTATTTCACAATCTGCTCAGTTACTGGGATTTTCACGCAGAATACCCCACCGGGTACCACTCATCTCCACTACAAATAAGAAAACTAGGCTAGCTATTTTTAAGCTCACCAAAATTGGACAGTTGAAGACTGGAAAAATGTTGCCTGATCTGATGAGTCTCGATTTCTGTTGACATTCAGATGGTAGAGTCAGAATTTGGCATAAACAGAATGAGAACATGGATCCATTATGCCTTGTTACCACTGTGCAGGCTGGTGGTGGTAGTGTAATTGTGTGGGGGATGCGTTCTTGGCACACTTTAGGCTCCTTAGTGCCAATTGGGCATCGTTTAAATGCCACGGCCTACCTGAGCATTGTTTCTGACCATGTCCATCCCTTTATGACCACCATCTACCAATCCTCTGCTGGTTACTTCCAGCAGGATAATGCACCATGTCACAAAGCTCGAATCATTTCAAATTGGTGTCTTGAACATGAACAAGTGCACACACACACACCATGAACACACACCGGAGCAGTAGGCAGCCATTTATGCTGGAGCGCCCGGGGAGCAGTTGGGACTAGGCCACAACTTCCCCATGAAGATGAGGTGTTATACAATCTGTAGAGCTGAAATGTTAAATTAATTCAACTAAATAGATAATTATTATGCCGATAATTAGTATGCAGTTAATACAGAAATGACTTTACATCAAATATTAAGTAGTATTTTGTATTAGGTCAATACAGATCAAAAGGTTTTATTATTTTTACTGTTTTTTCAATTGTCTATATTCCAATTAGATGATTTTAAGCTGAAATTACTATTAATATCTTAATAATGGATGAATAAAAGAATGAATAACAGTTTATTTTTAACTTAATATGTTGTCAGGCTGTCCGGTCTCTGTTTCCCTGAGTCTCCACTAGTGGTCTCACTTCCCCATAGGCACCTCACCGCAGGCACTACAATTCCCACAAAGCCTTGTCCCTTCATCACAGTAATTGCACTCCTGTTAATTGCACTCAGGTGTCTTCACTTGATAGTCATTTTCCTGCCTATATTAACCGGTCTGTTTCTGTTTGTTTTTATGGAGTCCTTTCTTAACGTCAGCCAGTTTCCTCGCCTTCCGAGTTTCAAGTTCTATTCCTGTTCCTATTCCTGTTTGTTTGTTTGGATGGATTTTTGGTTTTGATCCCTGCTTGTTGGATTCTGAATTTGGATTACCCATTAAACTCGCAGTGCGTTTGGATCTCTCGTCTCCTGTTTTTCCCTGGGTTTAACGTAACATATGTTCAATACAATTAAAAATTAAGTTTACTTGTGACAATTTTTATTTCCACTAGATTCAGTGCACCAACTGTGAAAAATGGTACCACTCTGTCTGTCTCGGAATTATTAAAAAAGAGGAACAAAAATGGAAGACAAGAAATTGATTGTGTGTTTTCTTTACGTAAAAAGTACTTTACAAGTGTAGGTGTTAAAATATATTGTTTACTCTTGAATGTTTTTTGTTGTAGTTGTTTTTTGTTTTGATGAACTCCTTATAAATGTTAAAATCAGTCAATTTTAAAATCAGTATAAATTTTTGATCAGTGTATAAATACCAGTTCAGCCAAAAAGGCTATTGTACTGTTGGCTGTTGTCATTTCAAATTAGTTTAAAACCCCTTTACGTGCAAACATCGCCGACGGCCCCAGTTTATTATTGTTTCACTTTCACAGCACATTAAACATCACTGTCTTACTTCATCTGGACAAACTGTGCATCAATTGAAAGTTTAAAGACTCTAGCTTCGATATTTGACCAATATTTTGATAAAACATTGTTGCAGTTGTTGGCACAGTACGCTAAATAACAGACGAGAAGATACGTCTTTACCAACCGCACAGTCGCTCTGACTGGTGCATTTTTATTAAAACAGAAAAAAGAAACACACGTGCATTCATTCAGTCACTAATTAGGTCACATGACAGTGTGACTGGATTGCCGGTCCAAAAAAACAACAAAAATACAAATACAAATGAGAGCATACCATTTATACATGTCAACACCCCCACTTGCTCTCACATTGTTATTTCATCAGTCCACAACTCATACGTACAAAGTTCATAAACCGAACATAAACAAATTAAATTTCATCAACTTAAGCTTTGTTGCTGGTTTAGTTAGTACATCTGCAAACAATTCTTCAGTTGGACAGTACTTCAGACTAATTCTGCCTTCATTAATTACGGACCTCACAAAATGGTATTTAATGTCAACATGTTTACATCTTTGTCTATACACAGGATTTTTTGCTAAAGCTATAGCACCCTGATTGTCTTCGTAGACTATAGACTCATACACCATATCCATGTTTTGTAACAATTGCTGCAAGTATAAACACTCCTGTATAGTTGCAGCTAATGCCATATACTCAGCCTCACATGTGGAAAGTGCAACAGTAGGCTGCCTTTTGGTCTTCCATGAGACCAATGGACCATTTCTGTTTAGGCTAATGCAGTAACCTGTAGTACTCCGTCAATCATTAACATCTGCTGCCCAATTTGCGTCACTGTATGCATGTATAACTTTCTCATTTGCACCTTTCCTGTAACACAGTTCTTTGTCTTTGGTGCCTTGCAAATATCTCAAAACATGCTTTACAGTATTCCACTGTTCTATAGTTGGCTTATTAAAATATTGTGCCAGTTTACTCACTACAAAACTTAGGTCTGGCCTTGTACAGGTTGCCAGGTAAATTAAGCTACCTACTGCTTCCCTGTATTTCCTGACATCACCCATTACATCAGCATTCTCAGTGTAACTTAGTTTCTGCTCACAAGGGGCAGCTCTGGGTTTACAGTTTTGCATGTCAAACGTTTCAAGTAGTTTCTCAACATACCCGTGTTGTGACATTTTGCCAAAATCAGCACTTTGCTCAAAGTTAATGCCAAGAAAATGTGTGAGTTTTCCTAATCCTTCATTCTAAACTTTAACATGAGCATCTCTTTCACATCTTTAAGCACACTCATATCACTGGCAGCAATAATCAAGTCATCAACCCAAATAATTATGAAAACTTTCTCAGTTTTTGTAACTTTTGTGTAAACACAATGATCAGCTGGGTTTTGAACAAACTGGTTTTCACATAGGTATTCGTGTAACATTCGGTTCCAGTTTCTGCCAGACTGTTTAAGCCCGTACAGTGATTTTTCTAGTTTACACACCAATTTTTCATTGCCTTGAGATTTTACCTTGTAACCCTCTGGCTGTTCTATATAAATCTCACATTCTATTGGCGCATGTAAATATGCTGTTTTTACATCCATCTGATGAACAATCAAATTTTCTTGAACTGCTTTTTGCATCAACACTCTGATACTAGTCATGCTAGCAGTTGGAGAAAAAGTCTCATCATAGTTTACACCTTTTTCTTGACTGTACCCTTTGGCAACATATCGTGCTTTGTACTTATCTGATCCATCACTATTTTTCTTAATTGCATAGACCCATTTACCCCCCACTACTTCTTTACCATCAGGCAGGTTAGTCAGGGTAAATGTAACATTTTCTCTCAATGAGTGCATTTCCTCATCCGTAGCTTTAACCCATTCATTTGCATTTACTGACGTTACAGCTTCTTTGTAGGTCTGGGGTACATTACACACAAGTCTGTAACAGTAATCAATATTAGTCACATCTCCTTCAATACCACAAACATAGTCACTTAAATAAGTTGGCTTTTTCCTGTCTCTTGCAGGATTTCTCCTTTCAGGTTTATCTTCTTCCTGTTGTGTTTGGCTACTATACACTACTGGTTCTTGAGTACTTTGTGAACTAACATCTGATTCTGATTTCACAGATTCTCTGAGAGGATTATTTCTGGTCTCAAAACCATCGTCATCATCATCGATCTGTATAGTCTCAGTAATTTTGGATACAAACTCCACTAGTCTGCGTTTTTGTACCTTCTTGCTGTTAGGATAGTAAATCATGTATGCCGGACTATTCTTGTCGTATCCAACAAAAATACCCTTCTCACACCTTGAATCCAACTTTCCTAACTTCCCTCGGTCATGTATGTAAGCATAGCATGCTACTCCGAATTTCTGCATCCTTGAAATGTTAGGCTGTCTACCTGTCAACATAAAGTAAGCTGTCTGATTAGTGCGATTGTTAAAACATCGGTTTCTCACTACAGCAGCTGTCTGGACTGCATATGTCCACAATGTTCTTGGTAACCCACTTTCTATTAACATGCATCTAGCCATGTCAAATAAAGTTCTCCAATTCCGCTCAGCCGTGCCGTTCTGGTGTGGAGAGTATGGCGCTGAGGTCTCATGTCTAATACGGTTTCTGCTTAATAATGCCTGGTACTCCCTTCCTGTAAATTCTGTACCATTATCAGACCTTAAACAGACCCAATTGGCATATCCACAAGGAATTTTTCTGTGGCAGTCACTGTATCACTCTTGTTTTTCAAAAAATAAACAAACACTGCACTGGAGTAATCATCTGTGAAAGATAGTGCATACTTATGACCGTCTCTAGATGCTGGGTCTATAGGCCCTGCTAAATCTGTATGAATCATTTCTAGGGCTGCTTTGGCTCTTGCATATGGCCCTCTGTTTCTAGTTTGAATAAACTTTCCTTGTGTCCAAATTTCACAGCGTGGGATAGGTTTATCCTTACCCTTAATTTGCATACCGTCAACAACTTTCTCTAACTTAATTATATCCCCATGATTGCAATGCCCTAATATTTCATGCCATGTCTGCAAATCATAACACTTTTTACATTGATCAACACATTCATTGTCTATTGTGTGCAAGTAGTACAGTTTGTCGTGCAAATGTATGGGGAATTTGGTACCGTCTTTATGTAGCAGAACGTTCTTCCCTTCTTTGAAGATCACCGTCGCTCCCTTCGATATGGCTGCTTTCACAGAGAAAATGTCCTGTGGATATGTTGGGATGTACAGCGCGTTTCTTAGCACTGCTTTGACGCGCTGTCCTGTGCTGTCCACCAAATATACCTCTGCGTCCCCTCTGTGCTTTGCGACCCCGTTGCACCGAGTGCCGTCAGCCAATTCCACGCAGTGTGTGTTGGCCTGTCAAAACTCAGAAACTTCTCGATGTCCGTGATGATGTGTGAGGTTGCACCTGCATCCACCATTAGGCCTTTCCTCTTGGAAAGCGTCTTGGAAAGCGTCGCTTGCCCGAAAAGCATACTCCTTGTCACTTGGCTCTGCGGAAACTTTTTGTGCGTTATCTTGCTGCTTTCCCCGTCTGCATGTTGCGTCGCGGTGAGTGGTACTTCTACACTGACTACACCACTGTTTACGCTGACATGTTCTTGCTTTGTGGCCTTTTGTATCACACCTGTGACAAACAATGTTGGTACTTCCAGCACCACAAACAGCTGTACTCGCTTAAGCGGTTTTACTGCCAGGCTGCACTCTTGCTTTCATAACATTGTCCTCGGATACGGTTGCCCGCATATTTTCAATGTCTTCATAACTTCGAAGCCTTGTTTTAAATTCCGCAAAAGTCCATTTATCATCTCTCTGGCTAACATGAATGGCAAATGGCTTAAATGTCTCTGGAAGTCCTTTCAGAACCATTGCCATCAAAAGTCCATCACTCAGATTCTCACCTGCGTTCCTCAAAGCGGTGATTGCGGTCTCAGCCCTGATAACATAATCAGTAACACACTCACTGGCAGACTTTTGTAGTGACGTTAGCTCTGTGTATAAGTTAATTACTCTAGGCTTTCCTTTGCCAGCATAATATTCCCGAAGAATCTTCAATGCTGCTCTTCCATCGTCTTCTGCTTCCCTCATAACTAGCGACAAACTTTTGTCATCCAGGAACTGTATCAGCTCTGCATAGGCTTCGGTGTTTTTCGCTGTATCTCCCTCGTCTTCCTCAAAAGATTCACTTAAAATAGTCTCTTTCAGTCCTTGCATATAAAGATGTCCCAAAAACTTTGTCTCCCATAGCTCATAGTTTTTCTCATCTCCATCAAAGACTAAACGAGACCATCGGCTTGTCGCGGTTTCTTTTTCTCTTCTTCTCATGTTGAAAGACTCGGGTACACGCTTTATCCGTCGTGACTTTCACCCAGTGTCTTAACACTCAAAACGTTTTATACCTTGCTCTGGGCCCATAACCTGTTGGAAGAGTACGCTAAATAACAGACGAGAAGATACGTCTTTACCAACCGCACATGTCGCTCTGACTGGTGCATTTTTATTAAAACAGAAAAAAGAAACACACGTGCATTCATTCAGTCACTAATTAGGTCACATGACAGTGTGACTGGATTGCCGGTCCAAAAAAACAACAAAAATACAAATACAAATGAGAGCATACCATTTATACATGTCAACAGCAGTGACAGATATTTAGTGATTTATGTCAGAAGTGCAAAATAATAAATCAGTATTATGCCATATTTTGAATAGAAATTCACCACTCACTCATATTCAGTCACGTCAGCAGCGGTTTATTTGTGTTCACATAGACTCACTGAACAGCGTCAATAAGGATTTATAGACAAAAGATGCATATCTGCGGAGATATATGGATATATTTACAGATGTTTACTTCATATTTCTTCAGACAGAATCGTCATTTCTATTCATTTTCCACGGATTTACTCGATCTGATGATAAACAGCCTCTCCCAGCGATCTGTGTGTGTGCGCAGTGGTCACAGCTCGTGCTGTGTGTCACTCAGACTCTGATTGGGCCTTCCCAGTGTCAATCTTAGAGTGTCATATATGGACACCGCCACATCATGTCACATGCTTCCTGCACACTTCCTGGTAGTTATCTGGCCAAAACAACACTGAAACACCTCTGTACACACTAAATATTTGAATAATAAACCCGCGATTACGATAGTAAAGCTTGGTATGAGAATTTCTTGAGATCTGGGGCGTTTTTATAAAAAAAATTGAAAATGTACATCGGAAATGCTAACTTGTGCAGCGATGAAAAAGGCTACAAATAACATATTTTTACAACAGTAAACGACCAAATTCCACCCCTGATCGCTAAAGGAAGTTATTATAAACACTCGATCGGCGTTTAAAGTGAGTTTTGAGTAAAAGTGTACTAATAATTTCATAAATTGTCTGATGTAGCTTGATGCTAACGTTAGCTCCGATGCTACTAATAGCAGGTGCTTTTCTTCTTCATAATGCATTTTTGTCACAATAATTCACGTAAGGTCGTAGGAAAATGTTTTGTTGTATTTTTATAGTAAGACTTTTGATAAATAAGGGCTAAATGCAAAGAGAGACTGAAGTGAGATCGCTGCTTTGTGTCTTTGTAAAGCCTGAAAAACCACAATCAAGGCTCATAAAGGTGGAATAAAAACAAAAGAATAATGATAAAAGATTAATGTGGATAATGTGTCATACCTGGCGGAAGTGTGAAAGACTCGTTTGGTGAGAACAATGGAATAATGAATCGGGCAGTTTTCACAGCCAAACACACACAAAATACACAGAACAGAGTTTACATGTGAGATCTCACAGA
Organism: Carassius auratus; assembly: GCF_003368295.1. Lineage (NCBI taxonomy): Eukaryota > Metazoa > Chordata > Actinopteri > Cypriniformes > Cyprinidae > Carassius > Carassius auratus. The sequence continues at coordinate 10,165,877 of NC_039245.1, read as the reverse complement.
GATGACAAGGGCCATAAATCAATCTGATTAGCCTTCTCTAAAAACACACATGACATGGCCTTAGAAAATATTTCCTAAAATTCACAGTTTTACAGATTCGATTATGAATTTTTTTTACAACGTTTTGGAAGACTTGTGGCTTTAGCTACACTGTGTTTTCAAACTCATTTCCTGCATCAAATTTTTTAAATACATTTAAAACATATGTTTTTAATATTTTTATTTTTGTTTTTATGTTTGAGCTTATATATCTCTATTATCATAACAGTCTGAGTGATTCTGATTCCTGAACAGTAAACTTTAAAGTGTCAGCTTTGTGAACAAAGGTTGATTATGTATCTAGTCAGAAAGAATCATAAGCAGAAACCTTTTTATTTTGGGTATGTAATTTCGGTCTCCATGCCAAAAAAGGGGGGTTACTAGTAAGGAGTTAAAGTATTAACAGGATCATTCTGCATTACATAAATTTCGTAATTGTCAGGATGTAAATAAAGTACAATTTGTAAATGCAACTACCGTGTGCAACAGTAAGGATTAAATGCGAGGTTGTGTAAGTTGATCACTGTCCCCCTCTGTTAACTAACACTGCTTTTACATCTCCCTGGTGGAAAATGCCATTACTAAATTAAAGTACAAAATGCTTCAAGCTGCAATGACGAGCCCAAGTCACTAGTGCAACCACCATCCTCTAGTGTCATTGGGAAAGAGGTGTGCATGCATTGATATTAACCGTTTGGCAGTCTGGTTTTAAGGGTTACAGCAATGAAATGGTTAAACACCATGCACACAGACAACAAAAAATAAACCTTTGATATTGGTTTACAATAAGGTTTAAAGGAACACTCCCCTTTTTTTGGAAATATGCTCATTCTCCAGTTTTACTGCAGTGATATCACTGCGACTGCTGCGCTCATGTTATGGCTGCATCGTTCCTTGATTATTACACCGGAAGGAGTATAGTTTTTAATCATATCAGCCTAGAAAATCACAACTTTACATTTTTCACCGATCTTAGTACACAATATAACTACAAAAGAGGAAAGTTTTAAATATGAAAAATATCCATACTCTTTGGTCATTTCTGAATGCCATGCTGCTGGTCTCAAAACATGAGATCGGCTGAATGGATTCAAAAATGGTATAAACTGGGAGTTTGAGAATGAGCCTATTTCGAAAAAAGTGGAGTGTTCCTTTAATATGTTAACAGTACTTAACTGTGCATGTTAACTTGAACAATATGTTTTATAGTATTAATTATATTATTACATACTAAAAATACATTATTAACTTTCAGTTGTGTATCTGTTAACATCAGTTAATGTACTGTGAATCAACATGAACAAAAATAAATCAAGTAACATTAAAACATTAAAAGATTGATAAATGCTCTAAAATATATATATTGTTCATATTCAGTTAATGTATACTAATGCATTAAATAGTGTTAACAAATTACCAAAACTTGTAATTATGTAAAACATTATTTAAATTATTTTAATGATCTATTAGTGCAGTAATAACACTAACAGTACATACTAACATGATTTATGTATTTGTTGGTCATTGTATCTTCTTGAATTTAGCAAGACCTTGCTCACATTTCTTATCCTATCCATCTAGTGAACAACTACTGTATCACAGCATTCATCTGTCAACTAAAATGTCTGATATGAATATGAGCAGCACAGAATTGGTGCCAAGTAATGTCCCACAACCAAAAAACTATTGAAAAATACATTTAAGTATTCAAACATTAGATATTTACCAAGATCCTTGTGTTATTTATTTAAACCCCCCATAAAATATAAAATATCAATAAGCTTAAAACTGTATCATAATTATAATTTTTTGGGTACTTTCCAATGGCTGGTGGCTGCCCCGAACCGTAACCTCAAAATTTCATGTTATAAAATAATTTTTAAATGTTAATTAATTTTTTATTTTAAAAACAAATTTTTTGATTTTTTGATTTTTAAATAGTGATGTTCGAGAAAAAAAAAAAAAAAAAAAAAAAAAAAAAATATATATAAATTTGCAAATGTTTTGCTGTATTGGCCGAGATTGATTTTAACTACACCCCTACATTTATGAACAGGAAATATTAATGTGTCCCTCCCTCTTACATAGCTACATTTTGATTAGATATGTCCCATAAGTTTGAGGGACATGATTTCAAAATCTTAAAATCTGTGTGTAACTTTAATGTGACTCCCAAACACCTGTTTTTCTGCAATTAAGCTCTTTTTTTGGTTTTTATTCAATAGCTTTTAGCTTTTATATGTGTTAGACTTTAAATATTGTAAAAATGTAAATAGTTATTGATATTGATTTAGTTCTAAAAACCTTTTAATAAAATAGAAAAAAAAGAAATGTGAGTGTATATATACACACACATACACACACACACACACAAATGCGATATTCCAGATAATAAATTAATAAATACAAAAATTGTTGTGTTACAACAACAACAAAAAAATACTGAAAGTTAATGAATAAAACTAAATAAAAATTTCTGTCGTAATGTTAAAGTAAGTTTTGATCAACAAAACTGTGTTGAAACAAAACTGTTGAAGAAAAGTCATTTTTCTTTCCTACCAGTAGGGGTAAAAAGAAAGCTTGTGAAAAATGTCCACTGTCCCCCTCTATTGATTGACACTGGTTTCATGTCTCTGTCTCACTGCTGTAGAAAGTTATTACAAAAAGAAGGATAATTTTGGACATGCAGTTCCCTAATAAGCCACTTGGGGTAAAATTAAAGGTTGTGAAAAATGTCCACTGTCCCCCTCTATTGATTGACACTGGTTTCATGTCTTTGTCTCCCTGCTGTAGAAAGTTATTACAAAAAGAAGGTTAATTTTGGACATGCAATTCCCTTTTCTACCAGTAGGGGTAAAAAGAAAGGTTGTGAAAAATGTCCACTGTCCCCCTCTATTAATTGACACTGGTTGCATGTGCCTGTCTCACTGCTGTAGAAAGTTATTACAAATAGAAGGTTACATTTGGACATGCAATTCCCTTTTTTACCAGTAGGGGTAAAAAAAAGGTTGTGAAAAATGTCCACTGTCCCCCTCTATTGATTGACAGTGGTTTCATGTCTCTGTCTCCCTGCTGTAGAAAGTTATTACAAAAAGAAGGTTCATTTTGGACATGCAATTCCCTTTTTTACCAGTAGGGGTAAAAAGAAAGGTTGTGAAAAATGTCCACTCTCTTCCTCTACTGATTGACACTGGTTTCATGTACCTGTCTCACTGCTGTAGAAAGTTATTACAAAAAGAAGGTTCATTTTGGACATGCAATTCCCTTTTTTACCAGTAGAGGTAAAAAGAAAGGTTGTGAAAAATGTCCACTCTCCCCCTCTTATTGATTGACAGTGGTTTCATGTCTCTGTCTCCCTGCTGTAGAAAATTATTACAAAAATAATGTTAATTTTGGACATGCAGTTCCCTAATCAGCCACTTGGGGTAAAATGAAAGGTTGTGAAAAATGTCCACTCTCTCCCTCTATTGATTGAAACTGGTTTCATGTACCTGTCTCAATGCTGTAGAAAGTTATTACAAAAAGAAGGTTAATTTTGGACATGCAGTTCCTTAATCAGCCACTTGGGGTAAAATTTAAGGTTGTGAAAAATGTCCACTCTCTCTCTCTACTGATTGACACTGGTTTCATGTATCTGTCTCACTGCTGTAGAAAGTTATTACAAAAAGAAGGTTCATTTTGGACATACAATTCCCTTTTTTACCAGTAGGGGTAAAAAGAAAGGTTGTGAAAAATGTCCACTCTCCCCCTTTATTGATTGACAGTGGTTTCATGTCTCTGTCTCCCTGCTGTAGAAAGTTATTACAAAAATAAGGTTAATTTTGGACATGCAATTCCCTTTTTTACCAGTAGGGGTAAAAAGAAAGGTTGTGAAAAATGTCCACTCTCCCCCTTTATTGATTGACAGTGGTTTCATGTCTCTGTCTCCCTGCTGTAGAAAGTTATTACAAAAATAAGGTTAATTTTGGACATGCAGTTCCCTAATCAGCCACTTGGGGTAAAATTAAAGGTTGTGAAAAATGTCCACTCTCTCTCTCTCTACTGATTGACACTAGTTTCATGTATCTGTCTCACTGCTGTAGAAAGTTATTACAAAAAGAAGGATAATTTTGGACATGCAGTTCCCTAATCAGCCAGTTGGGGTAAAATGAAAGGTAGTGAAAAATGTCCACTCTCCCCTTCTATTGATTGACATTGGTTACATATCTCTGTCTCCCTGCTGTAGAAAGTTATTACAAAAAGGAGGCTAATTTTGGACATGCAATTCCCTTTTCTACCAGTATGGGTAAAAAGAAAGGTTTTGAAAAATGTCCACTTTCCCCCTCCATTGATTGACACTGGTTTCATGTCTATGTCTCCCTGCTGTAGAAAGTTATTACAAAAACAAGATTAATTTTGGACATGCAATTCCCTTTTTTACCAGAAGGAGTAAAAAAAAAGGTTGTGAAAAATGTCCACTGTCCCCCTCTATTGATTGACAGTGGTTTCATGTCTCTGTCTCCCTGCTGTAGAAAGTTATTACAAAAAGAAGGTTCATTTTGGACATGCAATTCCCTTTTTTACCAGTAGGGGTAAAAAGAAAGGTTGTGAAAAATGTCCACTCTCCCCCTCTATTGATTGACAGTGGTTTCATGTCTCTGTCTCCCTGCTGTAGAAAGATATTACAAAAAGAAGGTTCATTTTGGACATGCAATTCCCTTGTTTACCAGTAGGGGTAAAAAGAAAGGTTGTGAAAAATGTCCACTCTCCCCCTCTATTGATTGACAGTGGTTTCATGTCTCTGTCTCCATGCTGTAGAAAGTTATTACAAAAATAAGGTTAATTTTGGACATGCAGTTCCCTAATCAGCCACTTGGGGTAAAATGAAAGGTTGTGTAAAATGTCCATTCTCTCCCTCTACTGATTGACACTGGTTTCATGTATCTGTCTCACTGCTGTAGAAAGTTATTACAAAAAGAAAGTTTATTTTAGACATGCAATTCCCTTTTTTACCAGTAGGGGTAAAAAAGAAAGGTTTTGAAAAATGTCCACTCTCCTCCTCTATTGATTGACAGTGGTTTCATGTCTCTGTCTCCCTGCTGTAGAAAGTTATTACAAAAAGAAGGATAATTTTGGACATGCAGTTCCCTAATCAGCCACTTGGGTTAAAATGAAAGGATGTGAAAAATGTCCACTCTCTCCCTCTACTGATTGACACTGGTTTCATGTCTCTGTCTCCCTGCTGTAGAAAGTTATTACAAAAAGGAGGCTAATTTTGGACATGCAATTCCCTTTTCTACCAGTAGAGGTAAAAAAAAAAATGTTGTGAAAAATGTCCACTTTCCCCCTCTATTGCTTGACACTGGTTTCATGTCTCTGTCCCACTGCTGTAGAAAGTTATTATAAAAAGAAGGTTAATTTTGGACATGCAGTTCCCTAATCAGCCAATTGGGGTAAAATTAAAGGTTGTGAAAAATGTCCACTCTCTCTCTCTACTGATTGACACTGGTTTCATGTATCTGTCTCACTGCTGTAGAAAGTTATTACAAAAACAAGATTAATTTTGGACATGCAATTCCCTTTTTTACCAGTAGGGGTAAAAAAAAAGGTTGTGAAAAATGTTCATTGTCCCCCTCTATTGATTGACAGTGGTTTCATGTCTCTGTCTCCCTGCTGTAGAAAGTTATTACAAAAAGAAGGTTAATTTTGGACATGCAATTCCCTTTATTACCAGTAGGGGTAAAATTAAAGGTTGTGAAAAATGTCGACTCTCCCCCTCTATTGATTGACATTGGTTTCATGTCTCTGTCTCCTTGCTGTAGAAAGTTATTACAAAAAGAAGGATAATTTTGGACATGCAGTTCCCTAATCAGCCACTTGGAGTAAAATGAAAGGTTGTGACAAATGTCCACTCTCTCCCTCTATAGCAGCGAGGGTTGTCTTCAATGAGCCAAAAAAAGCTCATGTTACTCCCCTCCTCATCAGGTTACACTGGCTACCAGTAGCTGCTTGCATCAAATTCAAGGTACTGATGCTTGCCTACAAGACAACCACTGGCACGGCACCAACTTACCTAAACTCACTGGTTAAATCCTATGTGCCCTCCAGAAGCTTGCGCTCTGCAAGTGAACAACGCCTTGTGGTGCCATCCCAAAGAAATTCAAAATCACTCTCATGGACCTTTTCCTGGACTGTGCCCAGCTGGTGGAATGACCTCCCAATCTCAATTTGTACAGCGGAGTCTTTACTCACTTTCAAGAAACATCTAAAGACTCATCTTTTTCGCCTGCACTTAACCTACTAACACCAGTACTTTTCCTCTTCTTGTCTTTTTCATTTAATTAAAAAAAAAAAAAAAAAAAAAAAAAAAATACACCTGGCTATGCGTTCTATACTATACTAACTGAGACTTGTCATGGCACTTGTATTCTGTTGTTGTTCTCTTGTTGACCTGACTGCTTCTATTGTTCTCATTTGTAAGTCGCTTTGGATAAAAGCGTCTGCTAAATGATTAAATGTAAATGTAAATGTATTGATTGACAGTGGTTTCATGTCTCTGTCTCCCTGATGTAGAAAGTTATTACAAAAAGAAGTATAATTTTGGATATGCAGTTCCCTAATCAGCCACTTGGAGTAAAATGAAAGGTTGTGAAAAATGTCCACTCTCTCCCTCTACTGATTGACACTGGTTTCACATCTCTGTCTCCCTGCTGTAGAAAGTTATTACAAAAAGAAGGTTTATTTTGGACATGCAATTCCCTTTATTACCAGTAGGGGTAAAATTAAAGGTTGTGAAAAATGTCCACTCTCCCCCTCTATTGATTGACAGTGGTTTCATGTCTCTGTCTCCCTGCTGTAGAAAGTTATTACGAAAAAGAAGGATAATTTTGGACATGCAGTTCCCTAATCAGCCACTTGGAGTAAAATGAAAGGTTGTGACAAATGTCCACTCTCTCCCTCTATTGATTGACACTGGTTTCACGTCTCTGTCTCCCTGCTGTAGAAAGTTATTACGAAAAAGAAGGATAATTTTGGACATGCAGTTCCCTAATCAGCCACTTGGAGTAAAATGAAAGGTTGTGAAAAATGTCCACTCTCTCCCTCTACTGATTGACACTGGTTTCATGTCTCTGTCTCCCTGCTGTAGAAAGTTATTACAAAAAGAAAGTAAATTTTGGACATGCAATTCCCATTTTTACCAGTAGAGGTAAAAAGAAAGGTTGTGAAAAATGTCCACTCTCCTCCTCTCTTGATTGACAGTGGTTTCATGTCTCTTTCTCACTGCTGTAGAAAGTTATTACAAATAGAAGGTTAATTTTGGACATGCATTTCCCTAATCAGCCACTTGGGGTAAAAAGAGAGTATTGTGAAAAATACCCATTGCCCCCCTCTATTGATGGACACTGTCTTTATGTCTCTGTCTCCTTGCTGTAGAAAGTTATTACAAAAACAATGTTAATTTTGGACATGCAATTCCCGTTTCTGCCTGTAGGGGCAAAAAAGAGGTTGTGAAAAATGTCCACGGTTCCCCACTATTGATTGACACTGTTCTCATGTCTATATGCCCTTTAACTAAAAAGCTATTACAAAAACAACGCCTACTGAGCTATAGCAAAAAACGAAGAAAGTTTGCACTTCTCGCACGGTCCCTAACTGAAGGCTCTGCTGAGAGCATTCTCTCCCGGCTTTCTGCACATTGCGACGGCTTGCACGTGGCCTTGCTTATTATATCGAGGGAAAATATAGTAAAAGAAGGCTGTGGAACATGATCAGCTTTTCCCTTTTGGAGGTCACACTGTTTAGATTTTTGTAAGGGCAATTCGTTTTGGAGTTATTGGCGTTTACTGCTGAATGTGTCACGAATATCGAAAACAAAACCAACTTAATCCCGCTCGCTTCCCCCGTCTGCGCGTCCTGAAGTGCTTGATCAGTGCCGCTGCTCCTCCGATAACAACGTTCAGTAAAACGTCTGAATAATTTAAATCCGGTAAAAGATCTTGTGGTGTGTTCTGCCGAATGTTCAGCAGTTCATCCCTGGTGAAACTGATCGTGTTTGTTAAACAAAAAACAGGAAAAACGAACAAAAACAGCACAAACACTGGAGAGCCAAGCACTGAAGCAGCCATGTGCGGCGCCATCGAGTACAGAAGAATGATGTAAGAAGGGAGTTCACTGCTGCATCACTACATCATCACTTTTCATCACTAGAAGCACTACAAAATCAAATGTGTCATCTGTTATAGGGACTACTGAGCAGACATTTATAAGTTGATTTTAGAATGCAAAGAATTGAAAATAAAAATAAAGCTCTGTAAGCCCTGTGTTTCTACAACACTACAAGTGTGTCCCATCTGGTCATGAACTTGTCATGAACTGGTCACACTTGTGGGCTTCATGTTCACTTGAACACTTCGACCAAATACAGGAAATACGTCACAGAAGTAGTCAAGTGGTCAAGTGTAAAGACCACAAGTGTGGCTTTTTGGATAAGATAAGAGTCTGTGTTCAATCCATCTGAGCGTGAGACGATAGTAACATAATAACTGTGACACTGACACACAAACAGACTCTTGAAAACACACTTACAGAAATCTCTTTTATTGATGACTTGAAGCAGATTCCCCTTCAGTCATGATCTAGTCTAATTATTCATCATTTCACTGCTTTAAGTCCTTTAATCAGCCCTCAGACATGTGATATTTGATAAACTAATGTGTGCCACACATAATATATATAATATTAGTGAACATAATCAAAGAGAAGATTTAAAGGAGGACTTGTGGAAGATATAGTAATCTGCACACATACTGTAGATTAACTATCTTTTATAGAAATGTAAATCAAATTCAATTCAAATAATGTTAATTTAAGTTCATTAAACAGGCTGAATTTATCTGATGATAGAGTTTAATGTTCACTTACAGACATCAGATGCAGATTCACACACATCTAACGTCTAAACTGGTTCAGAGATGATCACTGCTCTGGTAGTTTTTATTTTTTTGATTAAAAGGAACCTAATCTCACCATGATGACAGCAGGATAAGTCGCATAATGTATCCTTCCTATAATATGAAGCCGAATTTTTTTTTTTTTTCAGCTTTGCCCGTGAAATTAGTCATAGCCCAGCTCAGCAGGGACATGCGTTTATCGCATGAATTAAATAAAGTGTCTACAATGTGCACAATTCAGCTGAATGATGAAATTTACTTTGTATACTTTGCACAATATTAAAGGGGGGGTGAAATGCTATTTCATGCATACTGAGTTTTTTACACTGTTAAAGAGTTGGATTCCCATGCTAAATATAGACAAAGTTTAAAAAATTAAGTTGTACATTTGAAGGAGTATTTCTGTTCCAAAAAAACCTCTTCCAGTTTGTCACAAGTTTGGGAAAGTTTTTTTCGAGTATGGCTCTGTGTGACGTTAGATGGAGCGGAATTTCCTTATATGGGTCCTGAGGCACTTCTGCCGGAAGAGCGCGCTCCCGTATAGCAGAGCACTGAGAGCACAACAGACTTCACTGATCAGAGCGAGAGCGTCGCCAAATGTCACAAAAGAAGTGTGTTTTTGGTTGCCAGGGCAAGACAACCCTGCACAGATTACCAAAAAAAAAAAACAGCATTAAGGGACCAGTGGATGGAGTTTATTTTTACAGAGCATCAACGGAGTTGTGCAAGTGTTTGTGTTCCCTGCATTTCCGCTAAGCAAATATATACAGTTTCAGTACATACCACATAGAGAAGCCTTTGCTGATGCTGCTCTTGTTAAATTTCAGCCTCTGGATCTGTGTCACAGCTTCCAGACGCTCTCAACGCAAAAGCTTACTGGCGCTCTTGATTCTTTAGCTCCGCCCACACGTCACGCCTCCAGGCGCTCGTGATTTTCCGGGAAAAATCGGTACAGACTATCTTTCTCTTATAAATATAATAAAACTAAAGCTTTTTGGAGTTATGAAGGATGCAGTACTACTCTATAGGTGCTCAAGATTAACAGGAGATTGAGTGAAAACGAGCATTTCACCCCCCCCCCCCCCCCCTTAACAAACCGTACACTGAAACAAAATAACCAGAACATTGACTGATAGAGCTCTCGTCCACTGATCTATGCTCGTGACGTATTATTTATAATTATCATTGGCTGATAGAAATGTTTTCAAAATAAATATTTTAGATGGTAATAAGATCAAGACCCTCAGTGACGTCATGATTTGGGCCCGGTTCCCCAAAACTTTCTTATTGCTAAGTAGTTCTTAACCTATTCCTTAACCTCTCTCTTAACCTTATGGCACGATTCCCGACACGTTCGTACGCTAAGTATATCTTCTGTAAGTGACACTTTCGTAAGATTGGTCTGGACCATTCGTAAGCTCTCTCTGTTGTTAGAGCTCAAAACGCTAGTCACCGCCACTGTACAGCAGTATTTTTTTAATTTTGAGGTCAAACTATGGTATGTTGACAATATTGTAGCTCAACAATGATTTTATGTTATGGACATTTTAAGACTCATAATAAATTATGTTCGCATGGATACAGGCCTATTTATGAAGTTAACTTTATGTGGGGCCTGTACCATGAAGCTGGATTAGGTGGCTAGCCAGCTATGTTTCAGCTTAGTTTCCCCCAACCCTGGGTTTTAGGTACCATGAAAGTAGCTCGGCTTTAATCGGTTTTCGTTGCCATGGTATCTTACGCTGCACGGTTAACCTGCTCCAGGGCAGGTTATGTTCTGGATTTAAAATCTCAAACTGAAGGTGAACCAATCAGATGTGAGAGAAGTGACACATGTCTGACACAAAGTAACTCCAGCTTATCTTGCTCCAAATTAAAGGTCCCTTATGCTTAAAAAAAATAAAATAATAGAAGTCTGGCTTTAATGATAATAACTGAGTCATTTTATGATTTATATGATTTTTGTGATTCATATTATTATTTATCTCTTACAAACAATTTTAGTTTAACAGTTATTATTATTATTTTTAATAAATATTAATGTATACAGATCATGTGATATAAATAAGCTGTAGTATCAAAAGATTGAACTATTTTAAAAATTACAAATCTGAACTTACATGTTCAAGTCTCTATCACTATATATTTTCAAATGTATAAACTAAGTTAAAAAGTTCCACTTGTGACTACACTGATGGAGCAAGATCATTTATTTTATTAGTCCTCCTTCATTTTTCATATGACATTTAAATTTGTCATATTCTTCAATCTCTCAACATTTAGCAAAACCTTTAACCTTCAGTTTTGAATCTCGCTGGGTCTCTCGCGAGAAGTAAATCAAACTTGCTTTGTATTGCAAGGCTCGTGATTGGCTGTTCGCCAGTGATGTCACGCTTTCATGTGTACGCGCTCCACAAACTCAGGATCAAAGCCTGAATTGACAAAGAAAGTTGATGACCAGCATCATGGTACCAACAAAGCCGGATTGGAGAGGTTTGGTTTTGTCAACTCAAAACTAATCCTGTAACTCTGAATTTGTTCAGCTACCATCATGGTACAGGCCCGTGGTATCAGAACTAATATGGTGGTAATTAGCCTAGGCTTTTTTGTAATGTAATTAAAGCGAATTGGCAATCACTTTTGATAATGAAAATCTGGCAAACAATTTGGCTCTAAATGGCTAAGATCTATAAATGGGTAATCATGGTGGTGTCCAGTAAGCGACCAACTATGGCAGCGATCCAGTATATTCTTGTATTGAATCAAGGGATACGTGGCCATAAACCTGCAGGTTATAGTGGACCACAGGGGTGTGATCTCTGACCTGGTGGCAATGTCCAGCAAAACTTCAATTTCCTCTGACGAGAAGCTTCATTGTAGATAGGTTGCTTTTTATAGAAAACATTAACCAATTGCAATCAATACCGCATTAAACAGAAGTAACTGCAGCTGCTTTACAATCAATTCTGATTGTACCTTACCATTGATATAAAAGTGTATTATATAATTTGTATAAGTCGTTAAAACCATGTCAAGAAGCGGCACAAGTGGCACAACGGGATAAGGAGGGAGGATGATTAGCGGGGGATCCCGATTCATCTAACCGTCACAACATATCGTGTGAACATATTACTGACCATTTGATAATTTAATTTATAGTCTATATTCTACTGATAACTTAAACCATGTTAAAATAAATGTTACTGTAATAATTTGAGGAATGTTCATTTGCATAGAACGTGTTGTCTTTCTAAAAGCTGTATTGCACCTTCGTGATAAGTGGAAAATCGATTCATGAGCAATCGATGCCAACTAATTCAGCACCTTCACTTTGGACAGCGCTCTTGTGACGTATGACGTAAGAGGCAGCGTGTTAAGAAGCTTCCTAAGGGACACTTCGGGGAACACACTTAGGAACATAAACAACTTTGGTAAGATATATCTTTCGAGGTCTTCTTAGCGCGCTAAGAGTGAGTGTTATTGGGGAACCGGGCCCTATTCGTTCATGCAGCGCTCAAAATTGTGGACAAGCCAGTTCCACCGTAAAACAACCTCTGAATCGTTTATATATATATATATATATATATATATATATATATATATATATATATATATTGAAAATAATCTTTTATCTCACAACTGTTGTAATTATGGCTTAGGTAAATTGTGCTTCTAAAATGAAATGCTACATCCTAAAATTCAAATGATCAGTGCCGGCTCGTTTTCTTTCTGTTTATTTTTGTGAATTTAAATGTTGCAGCCTTTGTCGGATGTAGACACCCATAGATAAGCTTTGTTGAACTGAAAAATACCCTGAATGAGGAGTCGATTCCCCTTGATGGACTCTCAATTCCCAACGCCTTGGAAAAAATTGCAAAAAGAATCGATTCCCAGCCCTAGCGAGCAGCAATGGATTCACATTCATATAATACATTTACATTTAGTCATTTTGCAGACGCTTTTAACCAAAGTGACTTACAAATGGGGGATACATGAAGAGATTCTTCTTAAAGAGGCAAACAGACTCAGGAAGTGCTCATTGTTCAAATAAGTACAAGCTAGAAAGAGAAGGAATAAATCAAGAGAATAATACACACAGTGTGAACACAGTTTTATTGCTATTCTCAAAGACAGAAGTAAAAGCATCAGTAAAACACTTGTGTGCAAAAGGAGAGAATAGTTTATAAACTGTGTTGAGAGCAGATGTGTGGTTGACAGAATGCACTTTATCACACTGAAGAACATGTTTCACACAATCTAAAGCAGCACTTCTTCATAATGCACAGACATATAGTGCAGATCTAGAAGAATTTCAACACTCAGATCATAGGAAGTTAAAACCACACGAGGAGCTGAGAGTATTTAAAGAAAGAGTTGAGAGCAAATGATGAAGAGAAAGAGAAAATGTCTGAGTGTCATCTGTGTCTGCTGGGACTGATCGCTCTCTCTTCACTTCTCACAGGTAAAGACATCTGTGTTTTCTCTTCAACACATTCAGTGCAATCAGTCTGAGAAAGAGTTTCTTCTTGTGTTTGATACAGAACACACTGTTTCTTCCTGAACACACTCAAACTAGACAGATTCACTCTCAAACATCTCTCAATTATTCTCTGATGAAGAGTGTGTTTGTGATTTGAACAGCTCTCTGATGAAGAACAAGAGTTTATTCTGGAGAGTGTGTTTGTAATAACTGCTGAAAAAGACTGATCTGAACCTTCTGCTTTCTGTCATTCATTTATTAATATATATCATAATGATCACTCAGATCTTCTTGTGTTTCAGGTGTCAGTGGAGAGGATGATGTTCATGTGTTCATCAGATCTGGTGAAGATGTCCGTCTGCCCTGTAATAAAGCTCCTCGTGCATACAACTCAACTACATGGGTTTATAACAGTCATTCAGCAGCAGTTGAACTGATTGGTTTAGGGAAAAAGAGGAAAGAAACAGAGAGACATGAGAGAGTGAGTCTGGGGTCTGACTGCTCTCTGAACATCAGGAAGATCTCAACAGAAGATTATGGATCTTACTTCTGCCAACAATGGACTGAGACTGGAACACGACTAAAACCTGACGCTCGTATTTATCTGCATGTTCTTCATGGTAATTTAATGATTATTTGTTCAGTTTAAAAATGACAATTTCTTGATTAAATCTCTCCTGATGGTTGAAGAGTGTGTGATGTGTGTGTTATTCTGTGTTTCAGTCTCATCCTCACAGACTCAGATCAGTTCAGGTCTCTCTGTGACTCTCTCCTGTCGGCTGTATTCATATCCTCGAGTCTCTTGTGATGATTCGATCAGTTCTGAGGGAATTCATCTGTTCTGGGTGAATCCGGCTGGTGTTAAACTGGATATATCAGACTCCAGATATCAGAGATCATCCTCATCAGATCCCTGTATCATCTCTCTGACTACAACACTCCTGAATGAAGATCACAACAGAGAGTGGAGATGTGAAGTTACTCAGAAAGATCAAGTCAAGACCTCAGTCACATTCACTGTCAAGAGATCAGGTGAGAAAACATCTCCTCTATCAGTGTTAGACGCTCATAATGTTAACATTAAAGACTGTTTGTGCCAAAAACTGAGGAACTAAAGCTTCTTTCAGTCTGACAGAAGAAACTCGAAGCACTTCTGCAAACTAATGAACTGTAGTTGAGTTTAACAGCTCAAGATCTGCTGCTGGGAACGAAGGAAATGAAACTTTTAACTTTTAATGTAATGTGATCAAAGTTATAATATGATTGTCATATTCTGCGTCTGGGGTTTTCTCATGTTTTAGATCCAGGGACCAAAACTTCCCGAAGCTCCTGATAATTACAGCAGAGTTTAAGACTAAAGTTAATGTGTGCGAGTGTTGAACATAATGTGCTTGTTTTATTGTACAAACGCTCCACATTATATTATACTGTATTCTCCAGAAAATAAGACTCAACTGGTCAAACTTGATAGAAAACAACAAAAACAGACAAGTCTCATCGATGTAGAAGTCAGATTTTATTACATTCAGAGGAAATTTAACACAGTCCTAGCAGAAAATAAAACCAAACGTTAACAAACATTATACAGATGTATTTTACTTCCCCTCACTCCAAATACTTTACATTTAATGATATTCAGTTCAGGACTAAAATGGGAAATATTTGAATAAAAAACATAGGCCTACAGTATATATAGAGCTATTCCTTACAAACTTTATTTTTTACAAACTTCATTGATTTAAACAGTTTTTATATATGTTTTAAATGTCAAGCCGCTCGAATCGTATTTAAAGTCAGTGTGAGCCTCTTTCTCTGGTTCAGTGTGAAGTCGTGAAGTTTGATTGTTGAACTATTATTTATTATCTAGTGTTTGTAGAGGAGCGCGGGACACACAGTAACACAGGGTTAGATGATACACACATGATTTAATATTTACACACACGCTAGCAGAACAACATTTACTGTGTTTAGATATCACTGAACATTTATTTTACCATAGTAGAATGAGATCAATCAGCTATTATTATAATCTCTGATCTGTTCTTCATCAGTTTATCAGTTTATTAATGCTTTGATATCTATCAGAAGACAGTAATCAGTTCAGATGCGGCTCGTTGTTACACTGTTACAGTCTGCTCTTCTGTGACATTAGAGACGTCATTTACACGGTTTACTTTAATGAGTTTTAATGAGAAACCAGGAAGAACAGGAGAATAAAGACTGACACTCAATCTTTAATGATCAGAAGTGGATTATTACAAGAAACTTAAAGCATTTTTACTCGTTTATGTGGACCGTCCCAAACATGGATGCAATTTATTCATTGTCAAACTCTAAAATCAGATAATTTTTATTGATAAACCTTTATTTTATTTGTAAAAGTTAATAATTGTATTTTATTGACAAAATACTTTAGTTTTCTTCTTGTGTGGAAGTCACACTGTGGTCTGCTCTCGTCTACTTCTCCCGTCTCAATATCTGTCGACCAGCACAGACGACAAACTGCACAACAGAACAATTACAATAAAAACCAAATAGAGCATCACAGTCCGCCCACAGCTGGTGCCGGAAGTAAAAATTCAATGCAATTTCTGCATTGACATTTGGGGTATAAGCCATAAAAACGTAACCATACATGGTAGACTTAAAACCAGCTACGGCTGTACTAAGCGATAGTATATGCTCATATAAACGCAAATGGATCATGGGGCACTAACCTTGTTTTGCCTTTTATTCGCGATGTCTTGGCTAAGTACTTCATTACCCACAATCCTGAACAATCCCACAGTGATGCATCTGATTGGTGGAGCTCACGTAACCGTCTGGTTAAACCATGAAGACTGAAGATCATTAATAATAAAATAAAATAAAATAAAAACCTGTGTTGTGTTTTTGCAATCATGGTCTCCTTGGCTGCCATGAGAGTTTTGCAGGGAGCTTGGTATCTTAGCTAAGCTACTGTAGCCTTCATATGGTATGAGTCATATCAAGCATTTTATAATGCCTCTGTCAAAACAATATTAAGCTTAGACATACCTTTTAGTGCATTTACTGAACATTTGTGTAATGGCGACGACATGTGTTGACGACTGAGCGGTGATTGCGGTCAGATTTCCAGGATTTCCTCTTACTTTTTTCACTCAAAATGATATGTTGTATGCTTATGAGTTCAGCCGTAGCTGGTTATCCTCACACATGCTCTAACACTCTTTAGATACGGATTCCCGAAAGTCAATGGGAGAAATGAATGGGAAATTTACTTCCGGCACCAGAGCTCTCTCGGGCTGTGGGCGGGACTGTGGTGCTCGATAATTCTGTTCAGCACATCTCGATCCTCACTAAAACATTCATCCAGAAAACATAGAGCTCTTTATAAAAACTGAATCGATGATAAACTGTAAATGTGTTCAGCATTCTGCAACAAATATTTTCTTTACTATTATAAGTGGTGAAATAATCAGGATGTGCGTTAATTAAGATCGAAGAAAACATAGTTATGTATATTATATTGCATTTCTGTAAATAGATCATTATAAACATTACACACCACACCTTTAAGCAAACAATTTCATCATGCTCTTTCTGTCAATGAAAAAATAATAATTTTGAAAAAAAAAAAAAACAATCAGGGAAGGGTTAACTAAGGAAAAAAATTAATAAAGTCTGATTATCAAACCTCAAACTATGTTCACCGTGATCCCCAAACCATCAGTGAATACTATCACACACATCAGAAATATTGCTATAAAAACCTACTTCAGTGCCAACTTTTAAGTGTCTATGGTTTATTTAGCCATTTTCTGTATTATACAAGTGACTTTGAGAAGTAAATCAGCACATTTAGATTATTAAAAAAAGGAAACTGGAAAATACAGTATAGAAAATGATTTGGGGACACTTTAGAGATCTCTGTTCTACATGTGATTCATCTGAACTAACATTCATCTTTTACAGCTCCAGATACAACAACGACAGCAGTCCCAGACTCTCAGGATCTCTCAACTACAAACACACAGAAAACTACAGGTACACTGTCCTCATCCGTGTAGTGCATCATGCTAGAGTTATCTTGTGTATTAACTGATTAAAATATGTTTATCATATTCTACAGTGTGATTCATCTGAACTAACATTCATCTTTTACAGCTCCAGATAAAGCAGAGACAGCAGGCCCAAACTCTCAGAAAACTACAGGTACACCGTCATCATCACAGTCTTTCTCATTCAGTGCTGTGCATCATGATAGAGTTATCTTGTGTAATAACTGCTCTTGTGGAAAAGATGTAGTATTATATTAGGGCTGTGCGATATGGACAAAAAAAAAAAAAAAAACTATTTTTTTTTTTTTATCAATTTTACGATTTTGATTTTAATCACAATTTTGACACACACATACATGCTTTACAGTAATACATGCATTCAGTAAAAATTTGAAACATATTTCCAAAAGAAAACCAATGAGAGCTTTATCAAAAAGTTGTAACGTCTCTAGAACAGAGTCAAAATAATCACTAAGTAAAGATGTCAAACAAAATGTCTAGACATATGCAAAAAAAAAAAAAAGAAAATACACGCTGCTCTCGCTCGGAGAGAGTGCACACACTTAAAACATGTCTCCTCTCGTCTCAAACTGTGTCATGTGCACTCACAACTCTCTCTATGATCATGTTCTAGATATTCATTCTTTCCACACCTTTCTATTTCTAATCTCTTCTGTTCTCATATTTTACCATGTGCAGTGAATGCTCTGATCCATTAACATGGGCTCGAAAAAAATACACATCACAGACAGAGCGAGTGAACCTGGAGTTAGGCTCAGTCTGTTCTGTTCTGTTCTTGAGCTTCATTTATGTGCGGTGCATCATGATTGGATCAGACAGCGCACTGCAGGAGGTCAGGGCCGGGGAAAATCATGCTATAAAGTGATTTAGAAATTGCACACACTCAAATAGTGATTTTATTATGATTTCGATCAATCGCACAGCACTATATTAAATGCATTAAAAATATACTTGAAATTCAAGAAGTATGTTTATAATACATTTGTATTCCCAACAGGTAACTTCTACACACAGTGGTACTGCATCCCCAAAAAACATTAATGAAACATGTCAGTGTCTTATTAAATGGAGGGGGGCATAAATATACATTGCATCCCATGTTATTAAGAGAAGATGATTCCAGCAGAACATCATTCAGATCTAAAGCAGAAAGCTCTGGATTTCAGCAGCATAAAGAAGAGCAATAGACAATAAATCAGTCACAGGACATAAATCAAAGGTCAGAGGTCACAGTATATATTATATCAGATAATATGTTAAGCTGTCATATGGGCATGTTGTCACATTTCACTTCCATTTGTTGAGAGTAAATAAAGAAAACTGTGACGTTATAGAAATATAGAATTAAATGATTGACAGTTGAAGAGGTAATAATTACAGTCAAGCTTTGGGGTGTTGATCGACTCCATCTACGTTTTGTTCATCATTCTGAATCCAGTTCATAGTCTTCTTCAGTTTTTTGTTCAAAATGTTATTCCTTTATTTTTTATGAAACACATTAAAGTGTTTAAAAATATAATGCATGATGCTAAAATAAAAAACATTTCTTCACAAGCTTTCTTTTAATGTTTTGTATGTTCAGATATTCATATAACAAAATATATACACATTAAACCCTAAATACGGACATAGTAGTATACTTACAGTATGATGTAAAGTTCACTTAAAGAAAACGGTCCCACTTTATATTAGGTGGCCTTAACTACTATGTACTTACATAAAAAATAAAGTACAATGTACTTATTATGTTCATATTGTATTGTAAAACACTTTTGCTGCTATTGAGGTGGGATAGGGGTAAGGTTAGGGAGAGGGTTGGAGGTATGGGTAAGTTTAAGGGTGGGTTAAGGTGTAAAGTATGGGTCAACAGTGTAATTATAAATGTAATTACAGAAATTAAATACACATGTAATTACATGTAGTTTTAAAAAAAAATACAACTACAATGTACAAACATGTATGTACACAATAAGTACATTGTACTAAATTATTAATTAAAAGGTAAGTACATAGTAGTTAAGGCTACTTAATATAAAGTGGGTCCAAGAAAACTTATGAGTATACTTGCAGTATAAAACTACTAAACTGTATATTGTAGACCAAAAATGTATGATTTTAATATTATTTATATGTATTTGTGAAGTGTTAGTGCATGATGAAGTTATATATACAGCATGAGTTAAAGTCTGCATGAACATGTTAGGATCATATGACAGACACCGGGAGAATAGCTCATTTTGATCATACCAGAATGTGTACATGTAACGTGTTCGACTGATGCCTAGGGTGGCTTGTTCCACCGATGCATGTATAAATATATCAACTGATGTAAGCATGAAGTATACATTCTATTTTAAATAAGTTATGATTACTGTTAAAAGCCCCAGAGAAACGAACATACAGCTGGCGAAGACAACAAGTTTCTCTCCTATGCCTGATATATATGACAATAAAGATTTTTGACAAGACAACTGGTATGTGGCCCTGTGATTGAAATGTAAAGGGGACAAAGACTGATTTTAGATCAAAACAACAATATTTACACTAAGCTTTGGCAATGTTGTATTTACATTCATGCCATTAAAGCAATATTTAATTGAATTGAAAATTGAGAGAGAGAGAGAGAGAGAGAGAGAGATATCATGTGTGAATAAGGCTAAGGTACCTCTGTCCGTCTCTAAACACTCTTCAGCTGCAGCATCTCTAAACAGCTCTGTATGGGGGTAAATTGATGCCAAAACCATTTAAAATGGACAGACTAAAAGTCACAAATAGATATTACAACTTGTAAACACAAAACACAATTTACAAATAGATAAAAAATCCGCAAACAAAGTCCTCATGATCCACAAATGTAAAACAAGATCTACAAATAGATACAAAGTCCTCAAACAAACTCTTTGTAATCCACAAATATAAAGCATGATCTACAAAAAGATAAAAAAAGAAAATCCACAAATAAACACATCCTGATTCACAAATAGAAATCAGTGACTTGTACTTGAAAACCAGAATTTGAATGAATGTAAAGTGACTTGTTTCAGGTGAAGATCATGTTCTGTTTGTAGATTGTGTCACAGTTGTTTTCAGGATTCTGACACTGTTTCGCTGTTGTGACAAAATAATGCCATAATCATTGAAAATGAAGAGAGTATGAGTCAAAAATGCATATTACAATTTGTAAACACAAAACAAGATCAAATTAAAATCTGAAAGTGTAAAACACAATCTGTAAATAGATTCCAAATCTGCAAACAAACTCCTCATGATCCGTAAAACAAGATCAACTAATAGATAAAAAAATCCACAGACTCTTTATGATTCACAAATAGAAATCAGTGAATTGCACTTGACAACTAGAATTTGAAAGAATGCAAAGTGATTTGTCTGCGCATGAGGGTCATTATTTGTTTGTAGATTGTGTTGGATTTGTTTTCAGAATTTTGGCACAGCTGTTTCGCAGAAATCTACAAATGCCCTCGTCACAATTTGCAAACAAACACGGTCTAACTTGTATTTTCAAACCACTGTAAAAAGACCTTCTTACACATTCTGTGCAAAGCTCAGCATGCAAGTGTTGAATCTGTGTTTGCAGATCACAGGGCATTCACAGATCCCTCTGCACACATCTACAGATCTTTTTGGCACTATCGTTCCGCAGAGTGTGTGACTACGATCCACACGTGTAGTCAGCCAATCAGGGGTATTGCTTCATTGTGATGTCACGCCCCCTCAATAAGCACTTTTCAAAATAAGAGCTGACACTCCTCTGACGGCTGAGCTGGGCTGGGCTCACTGTCATTTACCGTTGCTGGTGTCATAGAGCTGACAGACGGACAGAGCCTGGGCAGCGCCGGGAAAGGACGGACCGACCAACGCTCACAAGATGGGTTGTCATGTAAGCGGTCGCTCGACTAAGTAGCTGCGTGACATTTAAAGAATAACTTTATCGCACCCCAGTAGGTTGACGTTATGCACTGTTGTTAAAACTGCTCAGAAACCGGCTCACCAACAGCCTGGTGTTAGCCACTTAAACCCATAACTTGTCCAACTAACGTTAGCCTAATAATATCATTTAGCTTTAGCTATAGCTGTCTACAACCAAACATGTGTTTACAGAATAGAACAACAGCATATACAGTTAATGTTAGCAGTTCTTGCACCTTTTGGGGACATTATAAAATGCTTAACGTAAAAAAAAAAAAAACGCTTAATTTGGCTTAATGTACTAAGACAGTGATATTAACAGACCAAAATCACTAAACATCATACTAATAAATTATACTATCTATAAGAAATCAGATGAGCCAACGTGTTAAATAACACAATAAGCCTTTTCCCATAGAACATTCTAAAACGCTTAACATAAAGAAATACTTAAAGGCCATGTTGCAGGTTAACCACCACTTTCGATTAATGGGTACATAAATCACTCAAGGTATGTATATCATTTTTAAAATTTCTCAAAACTGGTCTTAAAGACCTATTTTTTAAGTTTTTGGTATTACCGTTTTTTTTACGCAACTCGGTCATGACGTCACGTTGGGGAGAAGTGGAGGAAAGGTAGCCTCAGCCTAGTATGTAGGCAACCCGTAACCCGTGTTTTCCAACCTAAAACCCGTGAAAGTACACTGGAACGGCAGTCAAACCCGTGACTTCCCACCCGTGAACTCGTGTCTCGTACTAGATCAATGTACTCCGAGTTCAGAGGTCACACAGCATGCGAAACAATGATGGCAGCCCCTACAAATAATACTGCCTGCGGATGCAGTGTTTATGCAAGTGGTACACATTGAAAAAACGAATTTAGGTCAATGTAATGTTGCAATAAAATAAATAATCTAGTTGCAATTCCTTGCGCTCAGAAAGTTTGGCGTAACTTCTTTGGAATGGTACAAAGTCATTAGTAGTTGTATGAAATATTGATTATGAGCTCAAAGACCTGCCTGGAACACAGCATCAGAACTAAAATTATAGGGACTGACTGGGATGAGGAAGAGGTGGCAAGAGCCAACATGTATGATGGCCCGCAGCTGTGTAATTTCGATCTAGCCAGCCGTGAGAGGGCAAATGAGGAATTGCCAAGAACTGATGTCCGTCAAAGCCTATGCATGGTCCGAGGAGAATGAGTGGAGAGTTGGTGAAGTGTCCTGGTGAGTTGCTATCATTTAGCATCGCAGCAATGAGCACTGGAGCAAGTCTACGAGCAGCAGTGTACAATAACCACACACACACACACACACACACACACACACACACACACACACACACATACTTACATATATATATATATATATATATATATATATATATATATATATATATATATATATATATATATATATGATTTTTTATTTTATTTATTTCTTTTACTTTCATTGAGTAGCACCGAGTGAAAAAAAAATCTATGTTTTCTTTATATCTAGTGGCAGTGATCATTACGTTAGTTCAGATAAGTACCGGTAACCTTTGTCATAGTGTCGTAGTACTGGTAAACTTTGTCTTTGTCATCTAGAAATAGAAGGCATATGCTAGCTATATGGACGTTTCTAAGCATTTATCTCTTCCTCCGGTGGAAATGTTGTTGCAAACGTAGCCGTGTGTCTGTCGCTGTGTTTGGCAGGTGCTTGTGTGGGTGCTGTCCCATGGAAACTGCGCTGAAAAGCTTGTGCTGTAGGGAAGCGAGTGCGTTTGGGTCGCTGTTGGTCAATATCTCTCTATCTATCTGTCTGTCTCTCTATCTATATATATATCTATGTATTTATCTATCTATCTGAATACTCTCATCTCTCTAGTAACTCTCAATGCTCTCAAGGCGGCTTTGGTAAATTCTCTCCCCAGCGTGATGTGATGCAATGCATTGTGGGGGAAAGGAGACCGCTGTAAGATAGTAACTACTTTTTCGTATTATATTCCGTTTTGTGATACCCAACAACATGAAATACAATGGATAACAGTTTAAATGTTTATTACCAACAAGCAAATTGCACAAATTCGTTAAAAAAATTTACCTTGCAACACAGCCTTTAACATGGTTTAATGTACTAATAGAGTGATATTAATAGACCAAACTCACTAAACATCATACTAATAAAGTATTTCATGTACAAAAAAAATCAGATGACCCTTTTCCTTCCATAGAAAATCATCATAAGGCTTAACGTGTTATTTTAAACGAGTTGCATTCATATTCAGATCAGTTCAGATCAGACTTTCTATTTTTGAGCAGCAAATCAGAATATCAGAATAATTTCTGAAGGATTGTGTGACTGGAGTAATGATACAAAAAATTCAGCTTTGAAATCTTAATAAATTACATTTTGAAATATATCCAAATAGAAAACAGTTAATTTAAATAGGTTAGTAAACATATTTCACAATTTTTCTGTTTTGCTTTACTTTGGATCAAATAAATGCAGGCTTGATGAACAGAACAGACTTATTTAAAAAATATTAACAAGCTTACTGTTCAAAAACGGTTGACTGGTAGTGGATACTATAGGCAACTTACATTTTTCTCAAATTTGTAGCTTCTAAATGGCTTAGAAATCTATAACTGTTGGACAATAGCAAATAATAATGATTTGTTTATATACTACAATCTATTTTTATCACATAATAAGGCAGAATTTTTTCTATTCTGTAATAAATGCTATGTCAATTGGTACTGCATTGTTCATACTTTATCACCTGCTGGACATGACTTGAAAAACCATGTATTGTTGCAATCGTATGTTTAATGTCTTCATGTTTCCAAAAGTTTCTGGGCTTTTTTCTGTGTAAAACAACTGGTTTCATACAGTGATAGCGGGACGCTATTTCCATGATATTTAAAGTGGGGGACACACGTCCTCCGCGTAATCTACGCCCCTGCCGAGGACTGGAATTGAGAACCGATGTGGTACATGCAAGTTAGTGTTGCAAAGTGTGACGGCTCCAGGTTTGGGCCCTCTCTCGTTCTTTGTATTTTGCTGTGTTTTGTCTCTTTAATCCAAGTAATTGTTGGGTGGAACTGATGGCTGGTGTGAGATGTAACAGACCTGAGCAGGCGGGCTCAGGTGGCTATAAAGGAAGCTGCTTGATGATTTGACTCTCTTCTCCTGGCCTTCCGACTGATTCTGTTCTGTTTATGTCTTTTGCCGTGTTTCCACCGCAGGAACTTTACCCAGGAACTAGCGACTCTGGGCCAGTACTTGGTGTGTTTCCACCACAGGAACCAGGAACTAAATAAAGTTCAGGGTAAAAAATGCCCCTCAGAAAGTCCCTGTTGGCGAGGTGGTACTTTTTCAAAGTTCTGGAACTGTTGAAGGCGGGACTTGTTGCACTAAACATCCTGATTGGTTGAGTTCACGCAGCATTGTCTGGGTTCAACCACTATTTATTCGGATCATTTTCTAAATATTACTGTTATTGTGTCATGAAATGTAATTGTAAAAGTATTTTAGGTGAGAATGTAGTTGTTTAAATCTAAAATCTGTGGTTCATTTATTAAGACAGTGCCTATTTAAAAATGTGTTTAGCCGATCTCGTAGATGGTGAGCTCCAGGAGATCAGCAGAGATCTGTCCTCATTTATCCGCAGAGAGCAGCCTCACTTCTTCTCACGTTCTGATGTGTGACGCTGGCTCTTGTGTCTCTTTGGTGGTTAAACATAACATATAATTAGTTTTGGGTAAATCTAACAGGTTATCTGTGGTCTGTATTCAATTTATCTATATGTTAAAATGAAAATAAAAAAGGCAAATTGATATATTTCATTTCAATGTAATGGCTGTATATATACACATATTCCTGAACTAAGTACATTTCTGCAGGTGTTATTATGATTAAATGAAAACGAAAGGAGGCAGTGGTATTTTATACAGTGAGGAAAATTGCAGTAGCTAAGACTGTGAACCAAAAGTTCCTGGTACAAATGTTTCGGGTAATTTCGGTGGAAACGCAGAAAGCAACAGGTCTTGGGGGAAAAAAGTTCCTGGTACAAATGTTCTTGTAATTTCGGTGGAAACGCGGCACATGTGTTCTACACCCATACACTCCACTCACACATACACTGCATACATTCTGATCTGACAGACATCTACAATTGTATATTTTGCTTAATTTACTTGAATAAAGCACATTCAGCTTTAAATAAACAATACTAGAGTATATATAGTGCTGAAAGTTATTTAGGCTACTATAAACGACTGTTTGTTAATAACTGTTTGTTTGTGATCTGCAGTCATTTCAGGTCGAGTCTGGAGTCGAGACTTTAAATACGACTATTCACTAACTCAAGTGCACATCTCTACTGTATCTGGCTGTTTTGCTTCTAATGTCAGCTTGCTCTTGTGACAACTTACCCCATATATTGTGACGACAAGGAACTCTTTTTTCTGGGCAATAATGGAGGAAATGTTCAGTTGCTGTTTTGTTTTTCTTTTGGCAAAGACTTTAGGAAATGTGAATCAGCTTGACTAAAATGTGTAAATGGACTCCATGGAAATCAGTCACTCCATAAAACATCCACCGCATCACATTACACACATTTTTATCAAACCCATGATCAGACCTTCATTCAACAACATGTGAAACATGAAACTTTCTAGTCTAGAGAGAAGAATCAGATATTGATGCTCTTCTGTGAACGACTGTTTCTGAACGAATCTTTGAATGAATGAATTCTCGTTCAGTGACTCTCTTTCTGAGTGTTTGTGGTGAAAATGCTTCTATTTCTCACATTGCTGGTAATATTGTGCTTATATAGTAACACTAAAACTGTTTCTGGGTGCGAGCAGCAATGTTTTTCCCTCACCGAGCAGCAGTGTGAGTCTCACTCTCGTCTCTACAGTTACAGGAACAGAGACTCAAGGATGATCTTCTGCACGAGGAAACCTTTCGTTCCTCTCTGTCCCGCAGCAGAGACACGACTGAGAGCTGTGTTTGTGATCAGTGTCGTCTCATTTAGTCTTGTTTCTTCACAGACAGACAGAATCAGGTCACATCACATCTGTCTCTGTCGTGTAAAGGCAGGATCTGGATCTTTCTCTCATATATCAGTTCATCCAGAAACACCTGTAGAAGGTTTCTCTGTTCACCTGAAGCTGCTCAGTGCTGCTCTGATCCTCCAGATCTGCTTTATATCTCATGTCTTCATGAACTCTGAAAACACTGAGGTGAACTGAGAACTATTGTCTGTGACGATGCTCTCATGTTGCTCATTATTAAATGTGATGATGTCCTCAGTAGTAGCACTGTTAGCTAATGCTAGCTCAGGTCACTTGTAATAATGGTATGTGAGTGTTACAGCATGTCTGCAGCAGGGACGGATGTTTCCAATGGTTCATCTATATCAGACACAGGTTTTTCTTGAGCTCTCAACTGAACTATGAAGATTGCTGGTGTGTCACAGCAGATTCATCATTAGACTGACAGGAGATGCAGAAATACTGAGGTAAGCTTTCAGTTCTTATAAGCAGGCCCTAAAACTATTATTTTTGCAAAACAGGCAGTTATTACTACTACAATGACATATTTATAATGTTTTTAATTTATCCTGCTGGTGCATTTTCCCTCAGTTTTACCTATTAATTATAGCCATTTAACTTTACAGTATATAGCCATTATTTGTAATATTGAATAGGCTCTGAAATATATAACAACTTTTAATTTATGTGACTTTAAAACAATCTTCACATAAACTATATCATATATGCATAAACTATACAGGTTAATCTTTGTTCAAGCTATAAAAGTTATTTTTCTTTTCTTTTCTTCTTTGATTTACATCAGTGACAGACCTATGCACATTAAAACCTGATGCACATGACACGGATCTGATACATATCTGATTTTCTCCCAACTCTTTATGATTATTTAAACTCATTAAGACCAAGTTTACAAGGCAACTCGCCAAAACCCTGTATTTAGACATAATTGTGTGTGTTTTTGTGCATTGAAGCACTACTGGTGCACTGTCTGAAGAGATCTTCAGAGGTTTAATTGATTTAATTTGCACTCTTAATGTTTAAATGCATCAGATCAGTTATTATTTGCAAAAATTAATTAATTCTTTAATTTGTGTATTTAACTTGCTGTTCTTCCATTATTGATAAATAGTTTCTGGCCTACAGGTTTTATTTATCTTTTAGTTATTTCCCTGTGTGACAAGATCTTACATGTTTTAGACGCTGTTAGAGCCGAATCCTCCCTACTGCTCTCTAAAGAGAGATGTGTTAAAAATAACACACTGTGTGAATGTGAAACAGACAGATGTAAAAATATTAACCGTTTCAATGTGTGAGAACCACAAGTGCGTAAGTGACATTTCACCAACTTTAGGGACAAAAACAATAGTGATGGGAAGTTCAGATCATTTTACCAACTCTGACCTTTGAGTCTCATTCAGCAAAATGAACAAATCATTTTTCGTATCATTTTGTTCATTTGATCAAATATAATTAAAATGTTACGTGTTACTTCCCTGACGTCTACTAACGTTAGTACTTACACAAACGTTAATCACACTACAAACAATACAAAACTATAATGCTATAACAAACAGAAAAGATTAATTTAATTTATTTTTTACCTGGGTCTTCAGTCTGTGATTAGCTCACTTCATCTCTTATCTGACAAGTCTTCGGGTTTGAGTTAACCAATGCATCTCATGAGACCATAGACTGCAGTTACCCTGGCAACAAATCTGTGTGTATATTATTACTATTATTATTTTTTTTGTCTTCATGATTTTAAGTGTACTGCCTTAATGTTTTAATGTTTGTAATTTTTTTATAATAATAATAATAAAAAAACTGTAGGCTTTAACCATAGACTGTATAACCCACCCAGCGCTGGTCTAAACTGAAGATGAACACCGAGCCGAGCCAGATAACGAACAATAGACTGACTCGTTCACGAGTGAAGAACCGGTTGCATCGGTGTTCGGATCACCAGTAGTTCTTCCGGACAGTTCGATTCATTAAACCGGTTGAAGAAAACGGGTCACCGGTTCTTTTGCGCTCGACGTAATGGCGTCATTGGCGATGATTGCCCTTGATTCAAGCCTTCGGTTTACCCGCGCTCATAACACTAGCACAGAATCAGTTCAGAATCAATCACCAAAAGAATCAGTTCAGTTCAGACGCTCTGTGTGTCAGTTTGCTTTACGCTGAATCACACATGCGCAGTATCATCAGCTCCTCGATTCACGAATCAGACGCGTCTGACAGAAACGGTTCTTCACTCGTGAACGAGTCAATGTTTTGTTCGTTATCTGGCTCGGCTCGGTGTTCATCTTCAGTTTTCTCTTCACAGCAGTTCAGTCATTGTACTGTTTGAGTACATGAATTACTCCGGGATACTGGTTTGTTTGAACTTAGAGGGCCACATTAAAAAAGTTAACATCTTAAGTCATTTGTGGATTAATGCGTATTAGAGAACAGCATAAGGGGAGTTATTAATGACATAATTTTCATTTTTGGGTGAACTAACCCTTTAATGATAATGCAATGTCAGTATTGTAATTAAACTTGACCCATCTGACGTAATTGTTCATGCCAGAGATTTAACATTATTGTCAGTCAGGAGCATATTTAACAGGAGGCTTGATAGTGACTTCGGTAAGTGCGGTTGACCCTCTTATTTTTTGTGGCTGTAACAATTAGGCCAAGTAATATCACTTTCTTCCATTTCCCTAAAGGCGGGCGTACACGGTGCGATTTTTGCTGTCGTACAAGTTTGCATGCAATTTTTTTCAATTGTGTGTAAATCGTGTATGCTCGTATGATCGCGGCTCGTATCATTTGTGAGGAATTATTAGCCGAGCAGAGTGGCTTACGAGCACTTCCCAACCTCCCGATCATTTTTAAACATGTCTAAAAAGTTTGTGAGCTATCGGTTTGAATTCATGACATGTGTGGGGTTGAACGAGACGATTTGTTGATCTATCTGAAGTTGACCAATCACGAACTAGGAAAACCACAGAAGATGAAAGACGAAGACGGCAGCGCCATGGTGAATGTGGACTATTGACCAGGAGTATAAACTCCTAAATCTCTCCTTATAAAAGCTGAAGTCTGACATGAACAGCGAGATCTGTATGATGTTTATAGCAACGTATACCATGCTTTTGAATTCTCTCTCTCACACACACACACACACACGCATATGTAGTTTAAGAGGACTCTCCATAGACCTAACTTATTTTCTATACTGTATATTCTATCCCCATACACTACCTCTATCCATCACGAAAAAATGCATGTTTAAAATTTCAAGTAAACACTGTTTAGTATTTTTTTAAGCCATTTGGTTTAAGAGGGCACAGGACTTGTCCTCATAAACCATGTTTACATTGTAATACATATGTCAGATATTTATAAACCATATACACGAACACACACACACAGGGTGACCAGACGTCCCGGTTTTCTGTTGCTGAAAAATAACCTGTACGTGTAGAAAACAGTCATGGCTCGTATCAATATTTTATATGCAGTCAGAGAGGGAGAGCAGTTATATTAGGCCCGTTCGTCTTCAAACAGCGCTGCACAGAATGATCACTTGTATGACATCAAAGTACCGTGAGAGTGATTCGAATGCATTGGATCTGTGTGCTCTCTTATCACTCTCGCGGTACTTTGATGTCATACAGTGATCCTTCTGTGCAGCGCTGCTTCCAGTCAAACGTATCTATCAACTTCGTGCGATTGCTTCGGAAATTGGCAGGTTATAAAATCATGTCGTATATCACCTCGTCCATACGATTTTCAAATAAACTCACTCGTGACGTGTGCGTACGCCCACCTTAACATGAAACCTTCGACTGAAACATGAATTTATTTTAGTTTTATATACTGAACAGGTGCAGTGACGATATTTAAAGAGACACTATCACTATCTAAAGTACAGAAAGCCTTACATCATCTCTGGGTGCAGTCGCCTTCGGTGCAGCCAGCATCACAAAGACTGTGGGGCTGGTCACCAGGAAAATGGACAACAAGTAGTGCTTTTGGGGTTTTACTCCTCAGATGACCACCCTGGCTACTGTAGCTGGGATTGCTTCACAGAAGATGGAGGTCTTGAAGAGTAAAGTGTGCGTGCGTGCGCATTGTGTTTTTACCGTTACAATTACGGTCACTTGCAGTTCATGTGTTTTCAGTGTAGTGTAAGATGTGTTTATTATTATTATTATCATTACTCAAAAGCAATACTTATGGAAATTATTCTTCATTATTTTACACTGGTTTATTTGTATATGTTGTTATTTTGCTTAAAATACAAAATTCAACACACAAAATTCTGGTTGAGGTATTATTTTAATAATTTATTTACCATTTCATTTATATTTCACCGCTAAATATCACAAACATAAGGTTAACTTTCTAAAATGTATGGAATGTTACATTTTCAGTTGTACATTGGTAAAACAAACATGAAAATAATCCAAAATATGGATTGTGGATGTCTCTAGTGCAAATTGCTGGGGGGAATAAAAAAAAAACGCTGTCATGTCATAAACCGTAAAAGATTAGTATATATTATTATTTTTCTTATTATTCTACTAGGTAAAAGTAACAAAGATAAAAGTACAGAACATATTAACATACGTACAAAGAGGTGACATAACTTGTAGAGCACCCTTTATTCATGTATATAACATGAACAGTGCACAGAAGGCACATGCACCTAAACGATTTTAATATATCGCTTATACACAAATCCGGTGAAACACGGAAGTAAAGCAGTGCCGCCATTACCGCGTGCCTTGGTGCTAAGGAAGTAGCAGAAGTAGCGTTGGTCCTGTAGTCGGCTGTAGCAGATGTTAGCTGTACGAAAAGTTATTTTTATTTAGTTTTTTTAGTACATATGCTGTCCAGTGATGCTGGTAAGAGCGTGTTGTGTGGTTGGCTGTTTTAACAACAGCACAAAACTACAGGCCTGGAATAAAACCATTTCTGAAAATCACAAACCTTTGTTGCACATTGACTGCCCATGTTTACAGCCATACGGATTACACAGAGTTCCTGGTCGAGTGGAGGAGTATTTATTGTTTTAATTTCGTATTAAAATTGACAAAATCTGAGAGCTGAGTTTTTTTAACCTGCTCTGTCTAGTCTGTTGATCTCAGTGTCCTCTTTGCTTTGTGATTTTTCTGTGCGTGAGAAAATGGATGTGTGGCATGAGTGTGTGTGAAAAACATGTGTCTCACATTTTATTGCATTTGTATTAGTTGTTTGAAGAGTTTTAAAAAAATCTGTGGGTCTTAACGCAGTTACCCAGCAAACAGGGGATGTCCCCCGGACTTTCCGAACGTCCACTTAGGTTCACAGTACGTCCGCTTTATAACGTTCGCTGGCGGACGTTCGGAGGACATTCGTCTGAGACAGTTTCTGAACGTCCCTGTTTCGTCACTCATCTGCTATTTCCATTCCAACACTTGAAAAATCCTTTATCTTTTATCATCAGACCTGACCAGTGTTGGGCAGTAACTAGTTACATGTAACTAAATTACGTAATTTAATTGCAAAATAAATGTAGCTGTAATCTGTTAATGTAATGTAAACTGTAATTAAATTACAGTTAATTGTGATATTGTTAATGATTACAAAGGGAGTTACATTTGAATATTTTCATACATATACATTAAAATATGAGACACCAATGTTTCTGGAGTTGAAGACACAGAATATGACACATGCTTATTCCATAACGGTTTTATTTCCTATTTTGGTTTATTTAAGTGATTATTTATGTAATAATCACATATACTGTAATAATAACAGATTGCAAAATAAAATACAAATATTTTGATTTGCAGATTGATATTATTATTATTTTTTTTTACTATTAAGATTTTAATAAAATAAAGTTAATGTTAAATTAATAATTTTCATTTCTGGAAAAAGAAAATAAGAGTAACTTATATCATAGGAGTAAATGAAAAATGTCATTAAATCAGGAGTCTGTTTTCAGCATTTAAACATCCAAATCATGATGCCTTTCAATAATATAATTGAACATAGCTACAATTAGGTTTATGCATGAATGAAGAAAATATGTTTGCATCCCAGCAGCTCTGCTAGAATGTTATAGAGTAAATGCCAAGGAAAACACGAAGAAAAGAAAGTGAAAAATAATACAGGTAAGACAATAAATTAATTATTTTCATTTACGTATTAAACTGTTTTTTGTGCTATTTAAATAAACTTGTATTGTATAAACTGTTGGTGGTAAGCCTACAAGAAAAGTTATTTAGGAAATAATTTATTTTAGTTATTGCATTTAAGACTGCTATAGACAGTTTCATCGGGCGCAAGCGCCTGGACCTAAGCTAACTTCCGGCCTGTGTTGTGTATATCGGTCTGGCTGCAGTGCCTTCTACAAACGCAGTTAAAGTCAAGGTGATGAGTAGACTGAAGTTGGGCTCAGGTGGTTGTGCTGCAGGATGTGTTTCCCATTCATTTATTTATTTTTGGAGACTCGCAACAATTTTAAAACTGATCGATTTTCAAAAAGGCTTCGTTAAATAAACACGAGTAACGTTACGTAACGTATTGCACGTTTAATAATAATAATTCCTTACATTTATGTTTAAATATCAAAACGAGGCACAGTTGTTTTTATATCACTGTATTTCTGAAGGAGGGCTTGCATGTTATATGACTGATAAAGCAGCGTGTGAGCGTACCAGCTCTGCTTCGTTTACAGCTGTTACTGGGGAAACCTCTATTTCTCGCGCTTTATGTCTATGCTTTAAAACATCTCCTGCTGGCAAATAATGAATTAGCATTTTCATTAAGTCCGCCTGATCCACACAGAAAACACATTTTGTTTGTTATCAAAAAATATCTACTCTAGAGGGACTTGACTGTTGTTATTGATTCTATTTGGAGTCTACCGGAAGTTAAGTTAGGTCCACAAAAGCGCTCACGCGCATTAACGTTTGTTTATGTTGATGCCGTTGAAACCGTCTATACTACATAGAGCTCTAATAAAGAAGTAATATAGCCACACTGGAGATAGGATCCAAGCAGCTGTCAATCAAATGAGCACATGACCGAATGACGTCACTATAGGGCATGTATCCATGGCAACGCTCAGCCGTTAGTGACAGTTAACAGTCATCCGGTGATTTCCTCAGACACGGCCTTGAGTTTTCGCTTTTGTTTGGTCAAAAAATGTATTTATTATTTTATATTATTAGACATTATAGTTACCGTAACTACTGTTTATCTCCTAATGCTTAAATTTTATGAAGTTTACCTTTTTAAACCTTTGCTAAAGTTGTCCCTCGTGGCTGCTGACTTTAGGCTATGTGAACACTTTCTAAGCTAACGTTAGCTTGTAAAGCTGAAATGATTAAATGTATATAATACTGGCAGATATTGAACTTAAATATTTAATTTCCAAATGGTACAAATACACACTGAGACGCCTATATGTGGCAAAAAGGCATATGTCCGTTAAATTTCGGACCGCTTGGTCTAAATCCAAACTGTCAACAGTCTTTATATCTTTTGTCAATGGATAAACGATAGTCCTAGACATATAAAGTCATAACACTACTGCACGTCCTGTGAACGTGCAGTAGTGCAGAACGTGCAGGATTTAGACCAAGCGGTCCGAAATTTAACGGACATATGCCTTTTTGCCACATATAGGCGTCTCAGTGTGTATTTGTACCATTTGGAAATTAAACATTTAAGTTCCTATTAAGTTCCGTATCAGTTACAAATTATCATTACTTACCTATAAGGCCCTAAATGGTTTAGCTCCAGCATACCTAACTAGCCTTCTACCACGCTACAACCCATCACGCTCCCTAAGGTCACAAAACACTGGACTTTTGGTAGTTCCTAGGATAGCAAAGTCCACTAAAGGAGGTAGAGCTTTCTCACATTCGGCTCCCAAACTCTGGAATAGCCTTCCTGATAATGTTCGGGGTTCAGACACACTCTCTCTGTTTAAATCTAGATTAAAAACACATCTCTTTCGCCAAGCATTCAAATAATGTATCTTTTTAATTGTGAGTTTAGTTGCATCTGATCAAAGTTCCATTTTTATTCATTAGCTTGGGTTAAACTAATTTTACTTTGTTGGATCAGCAGCTATGCTAATGATGTCTGTATTTTGTTTCTATGTTTCGCCACGGGATTTAAACAAGCTCCAGTCTGGATCCAGAACACCTGAGAAGAGATGATGCTGACCCTCAGAGGACCTCAGATGACGCTGACCCTGAATCAACAATTATTGCTAAATGTGTGACTGAATCATATAATAACTTAATTAATAATATTGATAGTTAATCGTCTAGCTGACTACGTCTTGTATTATTATTATTATTTTTTCTAAAATCCTGTCAAATGTGCACAAACTACTAGCTACTACTAAATATTGTAGAAACATAATTTTCTGTAAAGTTGCTTTGTAACGATTTATTTTGTAAAAAGCGCTATACAAATAAACTTGAATTGAATTGAATTGAATTGAACGTCCCCGGGAATCTTTGCGAACATCCGCTCGACGTCAAGTGGACCCTACACGCTGACGTCTGGGGGACGTTCACAGAGGCCATTCAGGGGACGTCCTGGGGACCTTTTTTTGTTAGCTGGGTACAATCAGCAAGTCGGTCGGACTAAAAGGGGAAAAAATAATTAATTGGGTCGGTTATGGCAAACTAATATTTTTAAGGATGGCCTAATAGTTATTTAAAACTTGTGAAGCTTGTGAACATATTAGCAAAACAGCTAGTAATGACAGCATTCGGTTTAATCGTCATAAATTAATACACATCTTAATTACATTACATATTTTTACATTATTACATTATGTTGTCAATAAATTACTTTTAAATTAGTAAATTACTAAGTTTTGGCCACTGCCTGACATCATCTACCCAATGTTCCCTTTCACCATGGTGTCATACCATCACACTTTGCAGGCACGGAGTAATGGCGGCAGGCAAGATGGCGGCGCCCATAGAGTTCACGGTGGATTTGTGTATACTGCAGTAAAGACCGTAAACACTGTAGATAACATCTGAAGAATTTACATACACATAACATAAAAACGAATCCCATTTGACTGATTTGCTTCAAATTGAGTTCTTTTAGGACAGTGGTTTAAATGTGACTCAATGGTGCTCTCTGCTGGTAGGGATTAGTAAATTATTTTCATAATGTGTTTGTGTGTGTGTGTGTGTGTGTGTGTGTGTGTGTGTGTGTGTGTGTTTGCTTGCTAGTTATTTTGATGTCCACACTGTAAGAGCATTACTCAGTTAGTAAACCTAAAACTTTAAATTCTGTTATTATTCTTTTAATTGTATTTGTAACAATGTAAATTATTTTTCTTTTCTGCATTTCACCTCTGCTTTAGTTAATTAATAATCAACCTGGCATTGTATAATAAATATTGTTGGCTTTGACAGAATGACAGATTGTTTGTTCTAGATTGTTCCATGCTGATGGCTGTGCTCTAGAGTCGGAGCGTGTATCCAGCTGAGGAACATTTTTAGACATTATGAAACATGACTAGTAAGTGATACCTCAAACATACTCTACCATTCTAAAGTTTAAGGGTCAGATTGATCATGTATTTAAAATAAATCCTTTATGCTCACCACTGTTGCATTTATTTGATTAAAATACAGTAAAATAGTAATATTTGAAATTACTAGGGGTGTCCTCGACTAAGGTTTTTCACAGTCAATCTTGCCGATATTCATCTGATAGTCCAATCATATGTTTGGGGGCAGAATAAATTATGTCAAGTCAGACATTTGACAGTCATAATTACTGATCTTAACACACTGATAAAATGTGTAATGAACACCTCGCAGATACAAACGGGGTAAATAATAGTTCATCATTGATGGATCTTTTCTATTTCAGAGACTGAAAATCATTGATAAACAATAGGTAATTGTAACTTATTGCAAGAGGAATAATAAGATTAAAAGAAAATGCATGTGTGACTTAATATTGCTTCTTATTTTTCAGTGTGTTGAAAGTTCTCATTAAACATAGCTTTCTTCTCATCTTTGTGCATTTTCAAATGTTGTGCATATTTATGGATCAAATTATTTAACCTTGTTTAACTTTTTAACATTATAATATTGGTAGTCTTCTCTTTTTTCAGCGTTTAGCTCCAACCCCAGTTAAGCAGACCTGAGCACTGATCAAGGATCAGCAGAAACTCTGCAGAACAGTGGTCCTCCAGCCCAGGACTGGACACCAGTGTTGTAAGTCATTCTGCCTCTTTATAGGTCATGTTCAGAACATATTGCAGGAGATCTCAACATTGTCTCTCAAGGTCCACTTACATGCAGAGTTTTACACCAACCTAGTGCACATAAAACATTAATCAAGGTCTTCAGTTTTACTAACTATTAAGTCACAAACAGGGGCCTGTGCTAACTCAGTTAGCTGGATTTGAATGTTGATGATCTGGCATGATCTTGGATCATTTGGTTCTTCGAAGCTCATCCAACAGGTCCGTTAGCTTAAACCTGGTCAGGAGCAGCTTATTTCATGTAAACAGGATTAGATCGCTTCTTTTCAACCAGAACTGATACTCAAAATATGTCTGCTACCACCGCTACTTTATTACAAGAGTATCGTACTGATCCAGGGACAATCATTTAAAATAATGATCATTAAAAAAAATTAAAAAGAATATAAAAATGCTTTGTAGTACATAACAGCCTACTATAGACACAGCCAGTTTAACTCACTGACATATTTATTTGTGGATGGAGTTTATTTTTACAGAGCATCAACGGAGTTGTGCAAGTGTTTTTGTTTGTTCCCTGCATTTCGAAGATGCTTCTTTTACAAACAAGGCCCAGTTTGACGCCGGATTCGCCCACACGTCACGCCTCCAGACGCTCGTGCTTTTCTGGGAAAAATCGGTACAGACTATCTTTCTCTTATAAATATAATAAAACTAAAGACTTTTTGGAGTTATGAAGGATGCAGTACTACTCTATAGGTACTCAAGATTAACAGGATATTGAGTGAAAACGAGCATTTCACCCCCCCCCCCCCCCCCCCCGCTTTAAGAAACTTTCATTAATGCTGTCACGTAACAAATCTGTCCAAATATAAAATGAAATGAATAGATAATTTCTACATTGAAATAAAAATGTAAAGACTGCACAACTATTATAAATTGCGTATCTAAATAAATGGGAATCATGAAAAAAATTCTAATAAAATAAAAACATGTATCTATTATCTGTTTCATGTATCTATTATAACATTTATGTAGTTTTGTTTGCTTGGCTGTTTCCTTATAAAAGTCCAGAAATTTGTCACGTTTTTCGTCGCGTGTCGTTTTAAATTATATGACGTCATTACATTGCCGTCTTGCCACCAGCCAATCGCTGCACTGCTGATCACGGTTTCGAGTATCGATACATATCCCCTTTTAAGCCAACACATGAACACGCAATTATCTCAGATAACTCAATCCAGCGATACTAATCATACACAACAGGTGTGTTCGAAGAACCCAATTAGCCGGATCAGGATTAGCACAATGATATCATCTTGGATGTGTCATTTGATCTCGGATGTAATAAGCGACGTACGAAGAACGGGCCCCAGTACCTAAATTTATGTACACAATATATTCACAACTTGGCAAACTGTGAAGCTGATCGAGACGTAAACTCTGCATGACAGTGGACCTGAAGCCAAGCATAGGTTTCTGCAGGAAAGTAATGGGAGTTACCAGATGATTGTCGCTGGCGCCGAGATGATTGTCGCTGGCGCCGATACAGGATGGCTGCCTCCGTGACGAGCTCCGCATATGTTTTTGTGTTTTTGTTAGTTTGTCCTGTCTTTAGTTATATTCCTGCCATCAGTTTCACCAGGGAAGAACTGCTGAACATTCGGCAGAACGCACCACAAGATGTTTTTCCGGATTTCAATTATTCAGATGTTTTAGTGAACGTTGTTATCAGAGGAGCGGCGGCGCTGATCAAGCGCTTCAGGACGCGCAGACGGGGGAAGCGAGCGGGAGCGCTCGTCAGACTCAGGAAGCGCGGATTTCGAACGCCGTTGCCTAGCATCCATCTGGCAAATCTCCGCTCTCTACCCAACAAAACGGACGAACTCTTTCTGCTTTCTCGGACTAATAAGGATTTCACACACTCTGCTGCTCTGTGTTTCACGGAAACCTGGCTGAATGACACCATACCGGACAGCGCGCTCCATCTGCCGGACTTTCAGCTATTTAGAGCGGATCGCGACGCAGAATCGACTGGGAAATCGCGCGGTGGCGGGACATTCTTTTACATCAATGAACGGTGGTGTACAGATGTAACTGTGTTAAAGAAGACGTGCTGCTCAAATCTCGAAACACTCTTCATTAACTGCAAGCCGTTCTATTCGCCGCGGGAGTTTCACTCGTTCATTCTGGTCAGTGTTTACATCCATCCTCAAGCGCATGTGAGCTCAGCTTTACAGAAACTCGCTGATCAGATTACAGAGACAGAACAACAACACCCTGACTCTGTTTTAATCATTCTCGGGGACTTTAATAAAGCCAATTTGTCCCGTGAACTGCCAAAATACAGACAGCATGTTACATGTCCCAAAAGAGACAGTAATATATTGGATCACTGTTACACCACAATAAAGGATGCATTTCACTCTGTTCCACGAGCAGCTTTGGGACGTTCTGATCACCTTCTGGTTCATCTTATACCGTCCTACAGGCAGAAACTAAAATCAGCTAAACCTGTATCAAGGACTGTAAAAAGATGGACTAATGAAGCAGAGCAGGATTTACAATCTTGTTTTGACCTCACTGATTGGAGTGTTTTTGAAGCTGCTGCCACCGATCTGGATGAACTCACAGAGACCGTAACATCATATATCAGTTTCTGTGAGGATATGTGTATTCCTACAAAGACTCAACTAATTTACAATAATGACAAACCGTGGTTCACTGCAAAACTCAGACAGCTCCGTCAGGCCAAAGAAGATGCTTACGTGAAGGGGGACAATGTCTTGTATAAACAGGCTAAATACACATTGGAAAAGGAGATCAAAGTGGCAAAGAGGAATTATTCTGAAAATATAAGGACTCAGTTCACTTCCAACGATTCCGCATCAGTGTGGAAAAGTCTAAAGAAGAGCACCAATTACAAGACACCACCCCCCAGCACCGCAGAGAATCAACGACTGGCAGACGATCTGAACGAGTTTTACTGCAGGTTTGAAAGAACACCCATCACCTGCCCTGAACGCCTCCCCACAAAACCATTCACACCATTCACAACTCCTGCAACCAGCCCTAAATGCCTCTTCAAACAACCGTTCACACAATTAACAGCTCCTGCAACCCATCCTGAACACCTCTCCAATCAAGCACTCTCACCATTCTCACCTCCTGCATCCCCCCTCTCCCCCACACCTGCAATTCAGATCAGCGAGGATGCGGTGCGCCAGGTCTTCCGGAAGCAGAAAAGGAAAAAAGCACCAGGCCCAGATTGTGTTACACCAGCCTGTCTGAAATCCTGTGCTGACCAGCTGGCCCCCATCTTCACACAGATCTTCAACAGATCGCTGGAGCTGGTCGTTTTTTGTAGGCGAATTCTGTTAAATCAAATATCTCGCTTGGCAATGAACTTTGAGATTTAGAATTGTACAGATATTATTTATACTCTAACAACAACATTACACACTATCTAAAGTTTAAAACATGGAATCACGAAGAAGGGGACCTTTAAGTCCTTTAATCAGCCCTCAGACATTTGATATTTGATAAACTATTGTGTGCCACACATAATATATATATAATATTAGTGACCATAATAAAAGAGAAGATTTAAAAGGAGGACTTGTGGAAGATATAGTAATGTACACATACTGTAGATTAACTATCTTTTATAGAAATGTAAATAAAATTTAATTCAAATTAAGTTTCTTAAACAGGCTGAATTTAAGTGATGATAGAGTTTAATGTCATGCAGCAGTTGACTTACAGACATCAGATCCAGATTCACACACATCTAAAGTCAAACTGGTTCAGAGATGATCCCTGCTCTGTGTGTGGTTTTTATTTCTATAAAAGAGTAAAACCAAGTAATGTAATGAAGTGTTGGTCAGTTACTCCACTCAGGTCCCACTCTTTTATCTGTCGTCCTCTCCTGAACTCAAGGTCTGGACGCAGCATCAGTGTCCTCCTCATTGTCTCTCAGAGAACAGCTGGATGAACACAGAGAAGGAGAGCGAGCAGCAATGGATTCACATTCATATAATACATTTACATTTAGTCATTTTGCAGACGCTTTTATCCAAAGTGACCTACAATTGGGGAATACATAAAGCCATTCTTCTTAAAGAGGGAAACAGACACAGGAAGTGCTCATTGTTCAAATAAGCACAAGTTAGAAAGAGAAGCAATAAATGAAGAGAATAACACACACAGTGTAAACACAGTTTTATTGCAATTCTCTAATGATGTGTGAGGAAAGGGTCATTCAGAGAGAAGAAAGAGTGAGCTTGACCGATACCAGTGTCCTACTTTCCCACAATTCAGTGGAGACGGAGGATGCATGAATGTGTTCACAGATGATGGACTGTACAGAAGAGGAGAAGGAGCATCTCTGTTCCTCATCTGTTGGTCTTCCAGCTCGATCTGCAGACCTGACTAACAGAGAGAGAGCTTCAGCAGTGAAAGTCTTTCAGTAATCGCTCGCTTCAGAGAAAGAGGTGCTTGTTATCAGAGTTGGTTTGTCTGGTGTTGTCCTTCTGGAAGAAAAGCTCATCTCACACTATTAGTGCTGGATCTCCAGGACTCAGTGTTCAAGGGACAATAAGTAACTTTTTAGGTATTTTA
This sequence comes from Carassius auratus, assembly GCF_003368295.1. NCBI lineage: Eukaryota > Metazoa > Chordata > Actinopteri > Cypriniformes > Cyprinidae > Carassius > Carassius auratus. Next base: position 10,124,533 of record NC_039245.1, on the reverse strand, counting down.
ATATCTAAAATCAATATTTTTATTCATAAATATGCCCTCAATGGTGTACAAATACCTATGCCAATGTTTAAACTAATCCTCGTAAATGAAGAATTTATTATCTTTATATACATGGGACGGGTAGGTCGACGGAGGCTTCCATGTAGTTCCGGCATCTTGCAAAACTATAATAGCAGAGAGGGACAAAAAGTACTAAGCCAACGCGTTTCCACAACGCGTTTTCGGTCAGAGCCAGAAACGCAGGTGCAGAGCAGTGAGAGGCGCTTGAAACTGCACCGGCAAGTTTAAAAGTCTGGATTGCATTCTTATTATGGACCATACATATGCCGCGCCACAGGAGAAGAAAACATCGTCACCAAAACAGTCAAAGATAGAACGTAAAAGGAAACGTGACCGTAGATTACAGAAAACAAGAGTTAATGTCGGGGAAGCTTTTTCTAGGTGGAAAGAGCTAATGCTGCATAAAGATTTCAAAAGAGACGCTGAAGTGGCCAGTTTTCTTCTCGACAGGTAAGTCAGTGTTACAATCTATATTACAATATTTTTTTTATATCTAACAATGCACATTATTCAGAAAATATAACGAATAAAGAAGACATAACTACTAATTACAATATTTCATGTTTTCCACAGTCAGTAATTCATACTGTAACATTCGTTTGTTTATGGTCATGTTGCAGTTTGTTTGAAATAACACACCTGTTCACCTGAAGGAAAACTCGACGAAGTGCTATTAGAAGACATCCCGTCAAAGCTTTTTGGTACATATCGCCTACCGTAGATGCAACGCGCATTTGAAAAAGCGAGGCGCTGGAGAGCAAAATTAGTTTGAATGCAAAATACAATTTCACCACTAGATGGGAGTGATTCCTACTTACAGTCCCTTTCAGGACATGAGCGTTATATTACAATCATGTGCTCAAACCTGTCATATCCAGATCATTATTAAAGTATTTATGAGTAGTAACCGAACTTCAGTTTCTACAGGTGAATCATGATGGAAACCAGTTTTATCACTAATAATTAATGATGTTATTTCTGTATTTTAACATCATGCAGGAAACTGCTCAAAGACAGAAGTAAAAGCATCAGTTAAACACTTGTGTGCAAAAGGAGAGAATAGTTTATAAACTGTGTTGAGAGCAGATGTGTGGTTGACAGAATGCACTTTATCACACTGAAGAACATGTTTCACACAATCTAAAGCAGCACTTCTTCATAATGCACAGACATATAGTGCAGATCTAGAAGAATTTCAACACTCAGATCAGAGGAAGTTAAAACCACACGAGGAGCTGAGAGTATTTAAAGAAAGAGTTGAGAGCAAATGATGAAGAGAAAGAGAAAATGTCTGAGTGTCATCTGTGTCTGCTGGGACTGATCGCTCTCTCTTCACTTCTCACAGGTAAAGACATCTGTGTTTTCTCTTCAACACATTCAGTGCAATCAGTCTGAGAAAGAGTTTCTTCTTGTGTTTGATACAGAACACACTGATTCTTCCTGAACACACTCAAACTAGACAGATTCACTCTCAAACATCTCTCAATTATTCTCTGATGAAGAGTGTGTTTGTGATTTGAACAGCTCTCTGATGAAGAACAAGAGTTTATTCTGGAGAGTGTGTTTGTAATAACTGCTGAAAAAGACTGATCTGAACCTTCTGCTTTCTGTCATTCATTTATTAATATATATCATAATGATCACTCAGATCTTCTTGTGTTTCAGGTGTCAGTGGAGAGGATGATGTTCATGTGTTCATCAGTTCTGGTGAAGATGTCCGTCTGCCCTGTAATAAAGCTCTTCATGATGCTCTTCATGACTGCAAATCAACTACATGGAACTATAACGGAGGCAGTCGATTAGGAGCAGTTGAACTGATTAATTTAGGGATAATAAAGAAAGACATCAAGAGACACAAGAGACTGAGTCTGGGGTCTGACTGCTCTCTGAACATCAGGAACATCTCAACAGAAGATTTTGGATCTTACACCTGCCAACAATGGATTGATGTGGATGGACCACGACTAAGTGTGGGTGGAAAATACCAAAAACAAGGAAATGATGCTGGTGTTTATCTGCATGTTCTTCATGGTAATTTAATGATTATGTGATTGATTTAAAAATGTCAAATTCTTGATTAAATCTCTCCTGATGATTGAGGAGTGTGTGATGTGTGTGTTATTCTGTGTTTCAGTCTCATCCTCACAGACTCAGATCAGTTCAGGTCTCTCTGTGACTCTCTCCTGTCGGCTGTATTCATATCCTCGAGTCTCTTGTGATGAATCCGGTCGTTCTGAGAGGATTAATCTGTTCTGGGTGAATCCGGCTGGTGTTAAACCGACAAGCTCATCCTCATCAGATCCCTGTATCATCTCTCTGACTACAACACTCCTGAATGAAGATCACAACAGAGAGTGGAGATGTGAAGTTACTCAGAGAGATCAAGTCAAGACCTCAGTCACATTCACTGTCAAGAGATCAGGTGAGAAAACATCTCCTCTATCAGTGTTAGACGCTCATAATGTTAACATTAAAGACTGTTTGTGCCAAAAACTGAGGAACTAAAGCTTCTTTCAGTCTGACAGAAGAAACTCGAAGCACTTCTGCAAACTAATGAACTGTAGTTGAGTTTAACAGCTCAAGATCTGCTGCTGGGAACGAAGGAAATGAAACTTTTAACTTTTAATGTAATGTGATCAAAGTTATAATATGATTGTCATATTCTGCGTCTGGGGTTTTCTCATGTTTTAGATCCAGGGACCAAAACTTCCCGAAGCTCCTGATAATTACAGCAGAGTTTAAGACTAAAGTTAATGTGTGCGAGTGTTGAACATAATGTGCTTGTTTTATTGTACAAACGCTCCACATTATATTATACTGTATTCTCCAGAAAATAAGACTCAACTGGTCAAACTTGATAGAAAACAACAAAAACAGACAAGTCTCATCGATGTAGAAGTCAGATTTTATTACATTCAGAGGAAATTTAACACAGTCCTAGCAGAAAATAAAACCAAACGTTAACAAACTTTATAAAGATGTATTTTACTTCCCCTCACTCCAAATACTTTACATTTTATGATATTCATTTCAGGACTAAAATGGGAAATATTTGAATAAAAAACATAGGCCTATTGTATATAAAGAGCTATTCATTACAAACTTTATTATTTACTAACTTCATTGATTTCAACAGTTTTTAATATATTTTAATGTCAAGCCGCTCCAATCGTATTTAAAGTCAGTCTGAGCCTCTTTCTCTGGTTCAGTGTGAAGTCGTGAAGTTTGATTGTTGAACTATTATTTATTATCTAGTGTTTGTAGAGGAGCGCGGGACACACAGTAACACAGGGTTAGATGATACACACATGATTTATATTTACACACACGCTAGCAGAACAACATTTACTGTGTTTAGATATCACTGAACATTTATTTTACCATAGTAGAATGAGATCAATCAGCTATTATTATAATCTCTGATCTGTTCTTCATCAGTTTATCAGTTTATTAATGCTTTGATATCTATCAGAAGACAGTAATCAGTTCAGATGCGGCTCGTTGTTACACTGTTACAGTCTGCTCTTCTGTGACATTACAGACGTCATTTACACGGTTTACTTTAATGAGTTTTAATGAGAAACCAGGAAGAACCGGTGAATAAAGACTGACAGTCAATCTTTAATGATCAGAAGTGGATTATTTCAAGAAATATAAAGCATTTTTACTCGTTTATGTGGACCGTCCCAAACATGGATGCAATTTATTCAGTCAAACTCTAAAATCAGATCATTTTATTCTTAAAAAATGTCCTTATTTTATTTTTAAAAATTTATAATTTTATTTTATTGACAAAATATATTCGTTTTTCTTCTAAATTTTTAATTATATCAGACAATATTTTAAGCTGTCATATGGACGTTGTCACATTTAACTTCATTTTTTGAGGGTAACTAAAGAAAAATGTATACCCTGTAATCATGAAACAGAGCGATGTATTTGTACGGGACAAGTGTAAATGACTGTGGTTAAAATAATTATTCTATGAAGCTGATGTGGATTCACACAAACTGAGGAAGTCAAAAGTGTCACACTGTGGTCTGCTCTCCTCTACTTCTCTCGTCTCAATATCTGTCGACCAGCACAGACGACAAACTGCACAACAGATGAATTAAAATAAAACCAAATAATTCTGTTCAGCTGCAGCTCGATCCTCACCAAAACATTCATCCAGAAAACACAGAGCTCTTTATAAAAACTGAATCAATGATAAACTGTAAATGTGTTCAGAATTCTTTTTTAGGATATTCTTTACTGTTATAAGTGATAAAATAATCAGGATGTGTGTTAATTAAGATCTGACAGCAGCCGCAGCGCAAACCTTGTGTAGATTTTAGCGTGAGGTGTTGATTAGCATCTAGCGGCTCAGTCCTCCCTTTAGAGAAGCTACGGTGGCCCACACAGGTCAAGATGTCATCGCTAAAGACAGAGAGGGCAATGAGATTTATTTATAAAGGTGAATCAAGGAATGATATTCACTTAATTATTCAATATGTTGATGGTATTGTGAATGTCAATGTATTTGTTCGTCATTGTGTCAGTGTTTCATTCACAAGAACAACAAAGTGATGAAACGCGCTCAGTAGAGCAGTTTGTCCCTTTAGGATAGAAGAGCTCAATCTAAACACAACAGTTTATTCAGTCAAGTCTTTATACACCTCTGAAAACATAGTTATGTGTATTATATTGCATTTCTGTTAATAGATCGTTATAAATAATACACATTGCACCTTTAAGCAAACAATTTCATCATGCTCTTTCTGTCAATGATGGTTTTCCTCATATATTTAAAAAATAACAATTAAAAAAAATATATATACGTCATGACTGCTTTAACTGTTTACTGTCACAAAAAAATCTGATTATCAAACCTCAAACTATCTTCACCATGATCCCAAAACCTTCAGTGAATACTATCACATGAGAAATATAGCTATAAAAACCTACTTCAGTGCCAACTTTAAGTGTCTACGGTTTATTTAGCCATTTTGTGTATTATACAAGTGACTTTGGGAAGTAAATCAGCACATTTCAGATTATTTAAAAAAAGGCACTAGAAAATACTTGTATAGAAAATGATTTGGAGACACTTTGTAGTTCGCTGTTCTACATGTGATTCATCTGAACTAAGATTCATCTTTTACAGCTCCAGATAAACCAGAGACAGCAGTCCCAGACTCTACAGGTACACCGTCATCACAGTCTTTCTCATTCTGTGCTGTGTGTCATGCTAGAGTTATCTTGTTGTCAGGTTTTGGCAAGGGAGGAACTCAGGTGCAGACAGGGATTCTCAAACAAAGGGTTTATTACAAAAAGGGGAAACAAAAACCCACGAGGGGGAAAACACGGAGCAAGGTAAAGACTAAATAACTAAAACAGGACTGGACTGACAAGATAAACAAGGACTCTAAATACTAACTATAAACAAACACTCACGGTAATACAAACACTTCTTAAGGAACAATCACAGAGTGGAACAATCACAATCACAGGTACAAATCTCAATGACAATGAACCGACGCAAGACAGAGCACACTAGGAGATCTAAATAGGGGTACTAATCAAGACGCGACAGGTGTTACAGATAGGACAATCAAGACACGACTAGGTTAACAAGGGGGGCGGGGCAAGGGAACGAGACAACACAAGCACATGGCCCAAAGACAAGGCCATGCGCTTGTACACAAAACATGGGTCTGTCATGATCCTGCCTCAAGACTAGGAAAAATCAAGGACACGAGGGCAGAATCATGACACTTGTGTATTAACTGTCCAGGTGGAAAAGATGTAGTATTATATTAGGGCTGTGCGATATGGACACGATTTTTGATCAGTTTTGCGATTTCAATTTTAATCACAATTTTGACACACACATAATTGCTTCACAGTAATAAATACATTTAGGAAACATATTTCCAGAATAAAACCAATGATAGCTTTATCAAAAAGTTGTAGCATCTCTAGAACAGACATGAGACAGAATAATCATTCTAGCAGTGCCTCGGGTGTTTTTTTTTAATACATTTGTTATACATTATACAGGTTCACATGTTCTCCATCTGCAGTGTGATACAGTATGTGTATGTAGTGCAGAAGCAGCAGCAAGAGTGTGTTATTGTAACATGAAAGCACATTAAAATAATAGGCGAATGTGAATCTTTCTGTTCACACACATATTTCCTTTGCTCTGTCACAAAACCAGACTTGTGTGCTCAGATACACGCTGCTCTCGCTAGGAGAGAGTGCACACACTTAAAACATGTTTCCTCTCGTCTTAACCTGTGTCTTGTGCACTCACAACTCTCTCTATGCTCATGCGCTAGATATTATTTCCGCTTATTTTTATTTCTAGCCATTTACCGCGTGCAGTGTGAACGCTCTGATCCGTTAACATGGGCTCGCAAAAAAGTCTGTTCTGTTCTCGCGCTCCACTTAGAAGCGCTGCATTCTGATTGGTTCAGACAGCATACTGCGGGAGGTCAGGGCCGCGGAAAATCATGCTATAAAGTGATTTAGAAATCGCAGACACTCAAATCGTGATTTTATTATGATTTCGATTAATTGCACAGCCCTATATTAAATGCATTAAAAATATACTTGAAATTCAAGTAGTATGTTTATAATACATTTGTATTCCCAACAGGTAACTTCTACACACAGTGGTACTGCATCCCAAAAAAACATTAATGAAATATGTCAGTGTCTTATTAAATGGAGGGGGGGGGGGGCACATAAATATACATTGCATCCCATGTTATTAAGAGAAGATGATTCCAGAAGAACATCATTCAGATCTAAAGCAGAAAGCTCTGGATTTCAGCAGCATAAAGAAGAGCAATAGACAATAAATCAGTCACAGCACATAAATCAAAGGTCAGAGGTCACAGTATATATTATATCAGATAATATGTTAAGCTGTTATGTGGTCATGTTGTCACATTTCACTTCCATTTGTTGAGTGTAAATAAAGAAAATGTATACACAAGTGTAAAATTACTGTGAATAAAAAAATTATACTATGAACCTCATTTACACAAACTAAAGAAGTCAAAAAGTGTTAAACTGTGGCCTGCTCTAATATACTTAAAATTACATTTAAGTATATTTGACAAAATGTCTAAATATATTTGAGCTATACTCCTAGAATCTGTGTTTTCATTATTATACAGTAGAGGGCGCTAGTACACATCTTCTGCACAGAATTTCCAAAAACACCCAAGTGAAGAAGAAAAAAAAACACCAGAAACTAACACATGTACTAACATCATGATCATCTGATATGAAACTGCATCAGAACTGTAACGTTATAGAAATCTAGAATAAAATGTTGACCGATGAAGAGGTAATAATTAAGTCAAGCTTTTGGGTGCTGATCGACTCCATCTACGTTTTGATTATGATTCTGAATCCAATTCATAGTCTTTTTCAGCTTTTTGTTCAAAATGTTATTTCTTTATTTTTTTTATGAAACGTATTAAAGTGTTTATAAAAATAATGCATGAAGCTAGAATAAAATGTTTTTCTTCACAACCAGATACCTGTTCTTTCTTTTAATGTTTTGTATGTTCAGATATTCATATAACAAAATATATACACATTAAAACCTAAATAGGGACATAGTCGTATACTTAAACTATGATGTAAAGTTCACTTAAAGAAAACTTATGAGTATACTTGCAGTATAAAATGACTAAATTAGTAGTTTACTGAGACTATACGTCAAACTGTACGAAGGATTTCATTAGTGAACTAATTAAGGAATAATTGATGATGGCCGTTGAATTAATAATGCACACCGAGGTGGTGATGTGGTCCGGAGTCAATTATGATACGCTTATACTACGGTTACAACACCTCAAAACATTGATCTGATGATTATTTAAAAGGATTCGTCCGGTTTTTGTACTGAAATCTCTACTGTAAGCAGGATTATTTCTTCCACATCTCATCCACTGTCTCTTTTGCTAGTATCAAAACATTGTTTTAAAGCTGGTTATTCTAATGAAGTTATTAATGAAGTTATTAGAAAGAAAGCAAGAGAAACAGAGACACATTCATGTAATTATTATTATTATTTTATTATATTATTTTTTTTGTTATTTTTTGTTTATGTACACTAAGCTTTGGCAATATTGTATTATTTACATTCATGCCAATAAAGCGTTATTGAATTGAAAATTGACTCTTACGAAAGGAAAATATATTTACCAATATATTTCTTAAAATATTGTGATATATAATAATAATAATAATTCTTTACATTTATATAGCACTTTTCTAGACACTCAAAGCGCTTACATAGTCAAGGGGTATCTCCTCATCCACCACCAGTGTGCAGCATCCACCTGGATGATGCGACGGCAGCCATAGTGCGCCAGAACGCCCACCACACACCAGCTTACTGGTGGAGAAGAGACAGAGTGATGAAGCCAATCAGCGGATATGGGGATTGTTAGGAGGCCATGATGGTCAGAGGCCAATGGGCGAATTTAGCCAGGATGCCGAGGTCACACCTCTACTCTTTACGAAAGACATCCTAGGATTTTTAATGACCACAGAGAGTCAGGACCTCGGTTTAACGTCTCATCCGAAGGACGGTGCTTGTTGACAGTATAGTGTCCCCATCACTACACTGGGGCGCTAGGACCCACACAGACCACAGGGTGAGCACCCCCTGCTGGCCTCACTAGCACCTCTTCCAGCAGCAACCTAGTTTTCTCAGGAGGTCTCCCATCCAGGTACTGACCAGGCTCAGCCCTGCTTAGCTTCAGTGGGAAACCGGTCTTGGGCTCCAGGGTGATATGGCTGCCGGCATATATTGTAATATATTATTTTCCCTTTTTATTTTCTAATATATTCTAATATATTATATATTTGAATACATTGAATAATATATTGATGATACATATATTATACACTATTTTATATATCCATGTAATATATAGCAAAATATTCAAATGATTGCCACTTTCAATACATTACAATACATTGAACATGAATATATGTGTTTTTATATCCCAAAATATATGCATATATTTTATAAATTATATTTATAAATCTCTACCATAATGTATTTATATGGAAAAAAGTTTTGGTACTATATGTAAAGACATAGTGTCACATGTATGTTTAATATATGGTAGAATATATTTTAAATATATGTACAATTATATGGAATTATATACATGAAATATATATACAGATATGTGCTCAATATATTGTGGAATATATTTTAAATGTGTAATATTAAATGGAAATATATATTAAAATATATACACTATGTGTTCATATGAGAACATGCACTTACAATGTATATACATATATGGTGACATACATAGTATATATTTATATTTAACCCTCTGGAGTTTAAATTAATCATAAATGTGCATTAAAAAGTTTTTTTAAAAGAAATTGGGAGTAAAATTACTTCTGCTGTCAAAAACGCTCTGATCGGAAGTGACGCAATGGCCGGTAAATCTCATCTCTTCGTAATGGGCTAGGTGCACAAGATGGCGCCGGTGAGCTTCAGCGACGCGAGTGTGTGCATACTTATTTCCGGTTTTGCGACGCTCGCATTGACTGTAAGGGAAACTTACATAAGAAACTTGGCTAGATGTATATAATTAATGATTTTCAAATTTAACAGCCGATAGTGGTATATCAAAAACATGGGGAAACATCCTCCCTATATTTTTGCGTATCTCTTTGTGGAAATTCATTAAGATACAACGCGGATATTGCTTTATTCTTCTGTTGATTATGCGGATCAGCGTCAGTTCCACATGGATTTCTTTTTTCAAACACAAACCTCTCAAATATGCAATACTTTTGATTTTCGAAGAGCTGGTTCCCTATCTGTCGGTCACTACGAGTTATGTCGACCGACAAATGGGGTCTCACTTGGGAGGCCAATCATCTCTGATTTTAAGAGAAAACGCCAATGAAATTGGCAAGTGGATTAACACACCTGAGCCACTCCCCGTGCCAGCGGGTATAAATAGGGCGACAGGTGCATCCACTCATTAGATTTTTGCTTCGGAGCCGAGTAGTGGATGAAGAAACCTCTACAAAGCCATCATCTTTGTTTTGTTTTAAAACTGTTCCTGGTCGGTGTGACGGCGCATTACAGCGGTGTCCCTGCGAGTCGGCGATTCCCCTGGGCGCTTCGGCTAAAAGAGACAGTTCTAAAAGAGCAAATCACGGACGATTCGCGTCTTTTTCAAGATGCCGTTTCGTCCGTGTCCTTCTGGATGCGGTCGTTTCCTGTCTTCGGTTGACGGTCACGAGCGTTGTCTGCAGTGTCTGGGCGTCCAACACGCTGAGGCTGCGCTCGTGGATGATTCATGCGTCCATTGTGGGCGTATGAACATGGCAGCGTTGCGATCGCGTCTCTCACTCCTCAAGGGGAGTGCAGCAGACCCCTCTGTCGCCACCCGTCCCGGTCTCTCTGGCTCGAACAGAGGGCCGCCAGCTGGCGCTCTGGGAGATCTGAGGATCACAGTGAGAGCTTCTCCGCCGGGCCACGCCCCACGGACCTCTCACTCCTCACGCAGCGACTGTCCCGTGCAGCTGCCGATTGATTCTGCTGGGCCGTCTCACAGCGGTCCCAGCGTGTCTTTCGGTGCGCCGCCCGAAGACCAGATGTCGATTGCTGCATTGGGGGATGGGTTATCGACCTCTGAGGATGAAGGTTCGGCGGGGCTGCCTCCCTCGGGTGTTGTCGCTGCTGCCGAATCGGACTTGGAGTTGTCGGCCATGCTTGCCCGGGCAGCCGTGAGTATCGGACTGGAGGTGACTACACCGCCCAGTCCCGAGCCCTCACGGCTGGATGATTGGTTTCTCGGCGCGGGACGCGGCTCACAACCTCGTTCTGCTCCGGTGTCTTTCTTCCCGGAGGTGCATGAAGAGGTGACGAAGTCGTGGACGGCCCCTTTCACGGCCAGAAGCCGCTCTTCTCCCTCTTCCATCCTCACCACCCTCGATGGCGGGGCAGCCAGGGGGTACGTAGAGGTTCCCCAGGTGGAGAGGGCGGTTGCGGTGCACTTGTGCCCACAAAACGCCGCCACTTGGAGGAATCGTCCGCGCCTCCCGTCCAAGGCCTGTAAGCTGACGGCCGCACTCGCTGCCAAGGCTTACAGTGCTGCGGGCCAAGCTGCCTCTGCCCTGCATGCCATGACTATCCTGCAGGTACACCAAGCCAAGGCACTCAAAGCCATGCACGAGGGTGGTACCGACCCGGGGTTGATGCAGGAGCTGCGCACGGCGACTGACTTCGCCTTATGGGCAACGAAGGTCACGGCGCGGTCCCTCTGGAAGGCGATGTCCACGCTGGTGGTCCAGGAGCGGCATCTCTGGCTGAACCTGGCTGAGATGAGGGACATGGACAAAGTGCGCTGCCCAACCCGTCACGCTGGCTCATCCGGACGGTTTGACTCGGCTATGCGATTCAGTTCGCCCGGCGACCCCCCAAGTTCAATGGCGTGCTCGAGACTTCGGTGGCAGTCCTGGACGCCCCTGTCTTGCGCGAGGAGATTGCTGTCCTCCTGGCGAAGGATGCAATCGAGCCGGTCCCTCCAGCCGAGATGAGGACAGGGTTTTACAGCCCTTACTTCATCGTGCCCAAGAAAAGCGGTGGCCTTCGACCTATCCTGGATCTGCGAGTCTTGAATCGGGCCCTACACAAGCTCCCGTTCAGGATGTTGACGCAGAAACGCATTATCAAATGCGTCCAGCCCCAGGACTGGTTTGCAGCGATCGACCTGAAAGACGCGTACTTTCATGTCTCTATCCTCCCTCGTCACAGACCGTTCCTGCGCTTTGCTTTCGAGGGTCAGGCATGGCAGTACAAGGTCCTCCCCTTCGGGCTCTCCCTGTCCCCCCGTGTCTTCACGAAGGTCGCGGAGGGCGCCCTTGCCCCACTCTGGGAAGTGGGCATCAGGATCCTCAACTATCTCGACGACTGGCTCATTATGGCCCGGTCCCGAGAAGAGTTGTGCGATCACAGGGACTTCGTGCTTCGGCACCTCAGTCAGTTGGGGCTTCAGGTCAACCGGGAGAAGAGCAAGCTCTCCCCTGTGCAGAGAATCTCTTATCTCGGTATGGAGTTAGACTCGGTGAGTATGACGGCACGTCTCACCAGCGAGCGTGCCCACTCAGTGCTGAACTGCCTGAGTTCCTTCAGAGGCAGGACAGTGGTACCGCTGAAACACTTTCAGTGGCTCCTGGGGCATATGGCATCCGCAGCCGCAGTCACGCCGCTCGGGTTGCTTCATATGAGACCACTTCAGCACTGGTTACACTCCCGAGTCCCGAGATGGGCATGGCGCCGCGGTACACATCGTGTCACCATCACACTGATGTGTCGCCGCCTATTCAGTCCTTGGTCGGACCTTGCTTTTCTACGGGCCGGCGTGCCCTTAGAACAAGTGTCCCGGCACGTTGTTGTCACAACAGATGCCTCCAACTCGGGCTGGGGCGCGACATGCAACGGGCAGGCAGCTTCAGGGTCCTGGACAGGACCTCGACTGCTTTGGCACATCAACTGCCTGGAGTTGCTGGCAGTGCATCTATCTTTGCGACGGTTTCGTCCGCTAGTGCTGGACAAGCACGTGTTGGTCCGCACGGACAACACTGCGGCTGTTTCGTACATCAACCGACAAGGCGGTTTACGATCACGTCGCATGTCTCAACTCGCCCGTCATCTCCTCCTCTGGAGTCAGACATGGCTCAAGTCGCTGCGCGCTGTCCACATCCCGGGGGAGCTCAATCGTGCAGCCGACGCGCTCTCACGACAGCTCACTTTCCCCGGGGAATGGCGACTCCATCCCCAGACGGTCCAGCTGATCTGGAGTCGATTCGGGGAAGCCCAGGTAGACCTGTTTGCTTCCCACGAGTCCTCCCATTGCCAGCTGTACTATTCCCTGTCCCAGGCCCCCCTGGGCACAGACGCACTGGCACACAGCTGGCCTCGGGCTTTACGCAAGTATGCGTTTCCCCCAGTGAGCCTGCTCGCACAGACACTGTGCAAGGTCAGGGAGGACGAGGAACAGGTCCTGTTGGTTGCGCCTTACTGGCCCACCCGGACCTGGTTTTCGGAACTCATGCTCCTCGTGACAGCCCCTCCCTGGCGCATTCCCCTGAGGAGAGACCTTCTCTCTCAGGGGCTTGGCACCATTTGGCACCCGCGTCCAGATCTCTGGAACCTCCACGTGTGGCTTCTAGACGGGACGCGGCAGACCTAAGTGGTCTGCCCCCAGCGGTGGTAGACACTATCACTCAGGCTAGAGCCCCTTCTACGAGGCAGGCCTATGCTCTGAAGTGGAGTCTGTTCACGAATTGGTGTTCTTCTCACCGAGAAGACCCCCGGAGATGCCCGGTCAGAGTCGTGCTTTCTTTCCTGCAAGGTAGGCTGGAGCGTGGGCTGTCACCCTCCACCCTGAAGGTGTATGTGGCTGCCATTGCAGCACATCACGATGCAGTGGACGGCCGGTCCCTGGGGAGGCATGACCTGATCGTTAGGTTCCTGAGGGGTGCCAGAAGGTTACATCCTCCTAGGACACCCCTGATTCCCTCCTGGGACCTCTCTATTGTCCTGGCGGGACTTCAGAGGGGTCCCTTTGAGCCGCTGGATTCGGTTGAGCTGAAGTTCCTGTCTCTCAAGACAGCGCTCCTGATCGCGCTCACTTCCATCAAGAGGGTCGGGGACCTCCAAGCATTTTCGGTAAGTGAAGAGTGCCTTGTGTTCGGGCCGGCCTACTCTCACGTTGTCCTGAGACCCCGGCCTGGATACGTGCCCAAGGTTCCCACCACTCCCTTCCGAGACCAGGTGGTGAACCTGCAAGCGCTGCCCCTGGAGGAGGCAGATCCAGCCTTGTCGTTGCTGTGTCCCGTAAGAGCGCTTCGCATATACGTGGACCGCACCCAGAGCTTCAGAAGCTCTGAGCAGCTCCTGGTCTGCTTTGGAGGTCAGCAGAAGGGGAAGGCTGTCTCTAAGCAGAGGTTGGCCCACTGGATAGTGGACGCCATCGCCTTGGCTTACCATTCCCAAGGCGAGCCGTGCCCCCTGGGGGTGAGGGCCCACTCCACACGGAGTGTGGCCTCCTCCTATGCGTTGGCGCACGGCGCCTCTCTGGCAGACATTTGTCGAGCTGCGGGCTGGGCGACACCTAACACCTTTGCGAGGTTTTACAACCTCCGTGTAGAGCCAGTTTCCTCCCGTGTGTTGGGTAACAGGTAATTGGCGGGAAGGGCTGGCTGGGTGTCTCGCTTGCTGCGCCATTCCCCCTAACACGGGGATGTGAGCACCTTCTTCTCCCAGTAGAGTTCCCCGGTTGGCGTACCCTGGTCGAGCATCCTCCAGCACCCTCGGCGTCAGACTTGGCGGAGCAGTCTGTCGCCAGGCCCAGTACTGGCGTTAGCATGCCCGGAGCCGGTCAGCCCCTGTACTGGGCTAGGTGTCCATATGGCTGGGTTCCCTGCGGGTAATCCCATATGTGTATTCTTCCACGGTAAGGTTTCCCTCTTGGCAAACCTGTGTCTTCCCTTGACAGATCGCTCTGTCAGTCTCTTCTGGCAGCCGTTCCATCCCTACTCCAAGGTAGGACCTGCCTCAGAGACCCTTTCCATATGTAGTACTGCCCCCTGGGTCAGTCCATATCGGTATATCCACATGTCACCTCCCTACGAGTAGGATGTGGTCTCCGTAGCGGCCTTTTCTAAAGGCTCGCTTCCCCATTGTCTTGCCAGCTGAAAGAACAAATAGGGAAGATTTGAAGCAATCTTTCTCCGAAGGTTGAAATCCCTTCCATTTACTTATGTGGGCGGAACAGCAGCATGGCCTTCTCCAGCAGCGATGTACTCACCCTTTGGCCCCTTCGGTACCAAGGTCAGTGAATTTGCGCTTGGGCTTTGGGAAGGTTACGACCTTAAGCGTAGCTTTTGTGGCACGCCAAGGCTTGTCAACAATTGCAGCGCCTCAGGGTTGTGACGAGGTTCAGGTTATGGCGTTTTCCATAGGACCCCATTTGTCGGTCGACATAACTCATAGTGACCGACAGATAGGGAACGTCTCGGTTACGTACGTAACCCTTGTTCCCTGATTGAGGGAACAGAGACGTTATGTCCCCATGCCACAACCTTGAACCATTCGCTGTTGCCGGGACACGTTCTCGGCTCCTCAGCGTAAAACCTAACGAGTGGATGCACCTGTCGCCCTATTTATACCCGCTGGCACGAGGAGTGGCTCAGGTGTGTTAATCCACTTGCCAATTTCATTGGCGTTTTCTCTTAAAATCAGAGATGATTGGCCTCCCAAGTGAGACCCCATTTGTCGGTCGACATAACGTCTCCGTTCCCTCCATCAGGGAACGAGGGTTACGTACGTAACCGAGACGTTTTGTTCTGTTATGTAAGATAAATGTTTCTGACTGTCAAACAAGACGCACAGAGATTTATGATAAAGCATGTTTTATTAACTTTATTTGATAACATAATTTATAACTAACTGTACAATTAAATGTAATATAATTATTGTAGGTTTGCCTTAAATAAAAGATCGCTGTTTGCATTCATGTGTGTTTTTATCGGTTTATTTGTTTTGTGAAAGATCTGCAGCATAAATCAGTATCTATGAGCAGCCATGTATATTGTTATTGTTTTGCATTAATTATCAGATTAAACAGATATTAAAATTAGTCACGTATTTTTTACTGTGTAAAATAATAAAATCTGTTGTGAAAAAACGATGAAACAGACTGATGTATTTGTACAATTGAGAAATGGATACTTCTGAAGATAAATCGCAGCCCACGTCTCACGAGGTAAATATTTCATATAAAAAAAATAATAATAATAATGCAAACATTTTCGAGAGATAAGTAATTTGTACATTTACATATTTGGTAAGATAAAATACATTATATAGCTGTGTATACACACCATGAGATCAACTTTCATTTCGTGAACAGTAGTGAACATTAGTGAACATTAGTGTATTTAATTCATTCACCAGACAATCCACTGGCTCAGTTAACATTTATAGTGATAATAGCAATGTATATCTTATTTGCGTATGAAGTGATATTATAAATCCTGTAAACCTATAGAAGGTAATATTTAGACTTCTCCGGTTCTCTGCATTGACTTAAGCACAACCGGAAATATCTACGTACACACTCGCAAGACCGGAAATCCAAGATGGCGGAGATATGCAACAAGCCCATTGGAGTCAGACAGTGAAGAGGTTGCAGTTGGGGTTAATGTCAATTCTTACGATGGGCCATTGCCATATAATTATGAGCCGCCTAGGCGAGAGAGGGGTCAGGCAGAGTTAAGGGGAAGGGTGAATGGACAGAGGAGATAGAGTTGTGGTGTGAGGAGAATCGTTAGTGACCACTGGCTATAGCTAATTGTGGCTAACGTCTCCATGTTTATCAAATTGCAGTATCTTTAATAAATGTAAAGATACTTTAAAATTTTTAAAAAGTCCCACTTTTAGTACGTCTGGGCTTCCACGGCTTGCCCCAATATGGATGCCGAGTGCAAGCCCATAATGGGGCCCACATTTGCCACCCATTAAGCCCTCCTCTGGGCCCCACATGTCATTGCTGGCTGGGATAGCTTATATCTGTGACAGTCAGCTAGTCTGGACAGGGATGGAAATGCTGCAACATAGTTTATCGTGAATTTTTTTTAGAAATTGCTAGCTGATTTTTAATCAGTAACTGCTTTCAGGCCTAGTTGTGCGCATGTTCTGCTTCTTCAGATGTCAAGCGTTTGGGCCGTATATCTGAACAACATAACTGGCCAGCTGGAATTCCGAACTTAGCCAGCTGTTATACTACTCACCTTAATATTTCTGACGGACATTATGTAGATGAGCTTGCATGTAGTGCTGAGTACGTGTATGAAAACAGTTAGTGTTCCGGTTAGGACAGGAATATGCTGTTCATGTAAATACAGTCATCGTTACGAAAACCTACTATAATAACGATAATGACAAACTCTCTTTTCTGTGACCACCTCTCAGACTGCGTAAACCTGGGGTGCTCAATACTACTCCTGGCGATCGACTGTCCTGCAAAGTTCAGCTCTAATCCTAATCAAACACACCGGAAGCAACTAATTAAGGTCTTCAGGCTCACTTAAAAATTAAAGCCAGGTGTGTTTGATTAGGATTGGAGCTAAACTTTGCAGGACAGTTGATCGCCAGGAGCAGGGTGGGGCACCTAAACCCACACTGAGAACCAGGGTGGCAGCACCCATGTTTGCCTGTCGTTACGTCATATGACGCGTTCTCTGGGAAAAGGCATTTTTTGGAGCGTAGCTTAGAATAGGCACACTTTTTTCTTAATTTCTGCCCATGGGTGTTGTAAAACATATGTATTCTTATGTAAGTATGTCTTTTTAAATGAACATTTTCATACAAGATTCTGTATAAATTAAGTTATGCAATTAAATTGAAAGATGGCCTTTTAACACTCACTGTACATTTAAAAAAAAAAAAAAAAGTTCCTTTGTACATAATCTTGAGGTTAAGTATTTTTATTAAAATAATTGTTAAATAGCTCTATATTATGATTGTTCATTAGAGTGTTTGTTCATTAACAGGAGTCTCAATGTATCTCTAGATCTTTATTAAACAGAAAATGCATTTTCAATTTAGTTTCAGTTCCAATTTTGTCCAGCCAGGAGAGAGAATAGGGTTTGGGTGTCATGACATCATTACTTGAAATTACACACAGGATACTGTCTTGGATATAGACAGGACCCAAGAGCAAAAGGCGATTTAACAGTCTTTAAATGAAGAATCTCAGTATTCAAAAGGAAACACAGGTAGCCGTTGAGGCGGAATGATCCAACACAAAATCTCTGGGTTATAATTCCAACTGATAATGGTCTCAGCCCCACAGGAACAGAAGGTCTTTTAACAGAGAAGCAACAGAAAACTGCGGTCTGGACCAGCCACGGGTAACCTTAGGAGGCAGAGAGAGAGAGAGAGAGCTGCTGGGTGCATTCAGAGCACAGATACACCAACCGTGGACCACTCACGTTACTGGAGGATGAACAGAGCAGAGGCGAGGTGACAAGGCAGTTAATCAGGTTGACTCTTCAGACAGGACACGACAGGACTACACAGAGGTAAGGAAGAGGGTTATGGATACGCAACATCAAGCAATAATCTGACAAAGAACAGAGGAAGGGAAAGTCTAGAAATAGAGCATCCAATCAGCGAAGGTAGGAAACAGGTGTGGAGAGAGCGCAGGAATGAGGTTATGGAAAGCAGCTGAAGGTGAGGGGGATAATGAGAGGCTAATGAGAGAGAGAGAGTATACCAGGATCATGACAATTCCTATGAGTGACAACTGCAGGAGCAAAAGTTAATAAAATAATCAAAAGGGCACAAAGGTATTATGGCCACAGATAAGTTACTTTTCCACAATAAAAGACATGATCAACATCAGATGTGCATTAAATATTATTTACTTTTCTTTGACCAGCTGTCCATGTTCCACCCAGGATGGATCCATGACCCACTTTTGAGT
Organism: Carassius auratus; assembly: GCF_003368295.1. Classification (NCBI taxonomy): domain Eukaryota; kingdom Metazoa; phylum Chordata; class Actinopteri; order Cypriniformes; family Cyprinidae; genus Carassius; species Carassius auratus. The sequence goes on along the minus strand of NC_039245.1, from coordinate 10,105,931 downwards.
CGCAACCTTGAATCCCAAACAAAGTTGATTGGACTCCGAGATGAAAATAACAGCGCTTCGACGACATGGCGAAAAAACACAAACACAACTCTTCCTCTTCTCTGTCGGAGTGCAACAAGACCACGCCCCCTGTTTGTGAATTCATGTGGGCCAAATGTTAGTCAAAAAACCGTTTTAGTGACGTCATTACTGCAGGAACTAGAGGGATGTAGTCCAAACGGGTCATTCGATGTAGGTGAATTCTGTTAAATAAAATATCTCGCTTAGCATTGAACTTTGAGCTTTAGAATTTTACAGATATTACTTATACTCTAACAACAACATTACACACTAACTAAAGTTTGAGACATGGGATCACGAAGAACGGGACCTTTAAAGGGGGGGTGAAATGCTCGTTTTCACTCAATATCCTGTTAATCTTGAGTACCTATAGAGTAGTACTGCATCCTTCATAACTGCAAAAAGTCTTTAGTTTTATTATATTTATAAGAGAAAGATAGTCTGTACCGATTTTTCCCGGAAAATCACGAGTGGCTGGAGGCGTGATGTGTGGGCGGAGCTAAAGAATCATAGGCTTTTGCGTTGAGAGCGTTTGGAAGCTGTGACATTACCGTGAGGAAAAAACATCCAAAACAAACCATGGCTAACAGTCAGATTCAGCGTATATTTATGATCCAGAATCAGATCCAGAGGCTGAAATTTAACAAGAGCAGCATCAGCAACAACGTCTCTATGTGGTATGTACTGAAACTTTTTCGTTGGGACTGCATTATCCTTAAGAAATAAACAATGTGCAAATCCGTCGTCAAACTGGGCCTTGTTTGTAAAATAAACTCCATCCACTGGTCCCTTAATGCTGTTGTTTTTTTTTTTGGTAATCTGCGCAGGGTTGTCTTGCCCTGGCAACCAAAAACACACTTCTTTTGTGACATTTCTCGACGCTCTCGCTCTGATCAGTGAAGTCTGTTGTGCTCTCAGTGCTCTGCTATACGGGAGCGCGCGCTCTTCCGGCAGAAGTGCCCTTAGGACCCATATAAGGAAATTCAGCTCCATCTAACGTCACACAGAGCCATACTCGAAAAAAAACTTTCCGAAACTTGTGACAAACCGGAAGAGGTATTTTTGGAACAAAAATACTACTTCAAACGTACAACTTTATTTTTGAAACTTTGTCCATGTTTAGCAGGGGAATCCAACTCTTTAACAGTGAAAAAAACTCAGTATGCATGAAATAGCATTTCACCCCCCCCTTTAAGTGTTAATCAGCAAGATAGTTGTGATACATAATGTAACTCAGACAACAATTCTGTCCTTCACGTTACTGCAAGTATAATGTACAAAAGCTAGTCGGTAATAAAAAATAGTGAGTATATGTGTTTGTGGTACAGCCGCAGATCAGTGACACACTGCAAACACAGCATATGTGAAAGCATTATAGGGCGTGCTTCTCCTGCACCGCAACACAGACCACATACGGAGTATGTGTGAAACGGGCGTTAGCTCAAAATGCAACAATTTTTTGTGTCTGGCCCTTTAAATGCAAATTAGCTGTTGGTCTCAGCTAGGGATATGCTGGTATAAAATTTTTCTGTTGCGGTTAATTGATAATGCTTTTATCACGGTATAAGGGTATAAAGGGTATAAAGCAGAATCGGAGCGGAGCTGCTCTTTGACAACATCTCCAGGACACTTCGCTCCATGTGACTAGTAAGACAATTCTCAAATAACTATTATGATGACTTTTGTTCCACCCGCTTAAATGATAAAAGTACTTGCACTGTAAAAACTATTAAGACTGTTTCTGTTCCCCGTATAGTGAGGTCAAAATATAAATATAATGTAGGATCTAGAAAAAATCTTATCGTGATTAAACCAGAAATATGTAAAGTAAATGAATAAAAACAATCTTTAAAGGTGCCATATGCAAAAAATGAGGTAAAAATATCCATAATATGACCTACACGCATCAAAAGAATGAGAAGAAATAAGGGCGATGATGTCATAAAAAAAATGTCAAGTTATAGTGCTGCAGAGATATCAACCTTAATTAGCATTAGCATTACTAGCCCCGGCCCGACATGTGTCGTAATACCAGTTTCGGCCATGGGAGGCGATATGCGGGCAGCATAACCACCAGCCAACCTGCAATACACAAAAAACTTGCACGGCTTGTGGGCGTGTACTTGAACCTGATGTCAATCATGTGGAAAGTACAGCCCACTACTACTTCATTTCAGTTCCGGGAGAACAGAGAAATTATGTCTCAAGCCCTTGGCAAGAGACCCCTACCACCACCACCCGCTACAGGGAAACAACCGCGCTCGGAATCACAAATCAAATCCGATAAGAAAAGGAGCCGACCCAGAGTAAACATCAGCACTGCTTTCAATCGCTGGAGACAACTGATGGACCATAAAGAAATGAGGCTCGACTCCGAACCTGCAACATTTCTAACAGTAAGTTAGATGCTGTTAGTATTTTGCTAGAAGTTTGTTTTATATGTTTGTGTATTTGTTTTCGGGAAGTTATAACATGGCAATGTATCAAAGGCTGTTCGATAAACGTGCTAATGTTAGCGATGGCTAACCGTAGCTGCATTTGATAATTAGCTAGCTATAACTTAACGTTACCCATTTTATTATATCATAACTAACCTGCTCTGTCTAGTCTGTTGGTCTCCGTGTCCTCTTTGCTTCGTGGTTTTTCTGTGCGTGAAAAAATTGATGTGTGGCGTGAAAGCGTGTGAAAAGAGTCAATTGCATGTGTCTCACGGTGAATGCTTGAGAGTTGGCACATTAGTTCCCAAGCAGAATAAAGGACAGGTTGATTATTGCTGTTTAGCGTTTGTATTAATCTATGATGTGTCCCTGTTTGCGTACAGGGACATAAAAAATAAATTAAAAGTGATACGTGGACCACAACAATATTTAATGAGGTTAACTTATAACTCCTTGTGGTTAGTCTGCACGAGATCAAGCTTTAAATACAAAATAAGCATTCGATCTATGTTAGAGCGTCTCAGCGCTCACAAATCTTTCTGCAGCGTCGTGAGCAGAGCGGCAAGAGCGATTTTTGACGCTCTAGACGCCGGCGATGTGAACACACAGTTAGGCTTCGGCTATGGCTATATAAATTGTGTTGTTGTGAAGGTAGGGACGGAGAATTAGACAAAATGACTGACAACATGGGCACTATCTTCTCTAATACATTAGAAGCTGTTGCCCCCATCAAATTGAAAAAGGTTATAGAAAAACGTACTGTGCCATGGTATAACAGTAATACTCACTCTCTCAAGAAATAAACTCGTAGTCTTGAACGCAAATGGAGAAAAACTAACTTGGAAGTTTTTAGAATTGCATGGAAAAACAGTATGTCCAGCTATAGACAGGCTCTAAAAACTGCGAGGGCAGAGCATATACACAAACTCATTGAAAATAACCAAAACGATCCAAGCTATTAAACAAATGACCAAATGCCACCTGATTCAAATATTCCACCAACGTTAAATAGTAATGACTTCATGAATTTCTTCACTGATAAAATAGATAATAGACTATTTTTAACTTAAAAATCCATTTTATACACCGTTTCCATTTATATAACGTGTGAATATATCCTCTATTGTATTCTACAACAAAAACAATCAGAGCGCCTCGCTATCACTAGTTTTATTTTGATCTCCCGGGTCCGCTATTAGCTTTTAGCCAGTTAGCATCAGCAAGCATGGTTGCTGCTAACTGCGCTTACATTGCTAATACTCTATTCACACACATTACCACTGCTGTACTCACTGTTACTTGCTTTAATGGCGGATGAATGTCTACCTTTGATTGCAGGTGGGAACACGCTCGCTCGAGCTCGAGGCCGTGGGGAAGCAGATTCGCGACCTGGAGGTGAGGCAGGCCGAGCTGAGAGAGCGGAGAGCCGCGCTGGAATCATCCCGGGCTGACGCTCACAAGTCCGGGGTAAATATACAGCGTGCTGTTAACAGTCCCACCACGTCTACTCCGTATGTTTCTCTGCACAGGCCCGGTGCACCCAGGACGCGATCTTCCCAGATGTCCTTCACTGCGACGCCGGGACACCACGGACCCTGGGTGCATCCACAGCGGAGGACGCGAGCCGGGCCCCGGGCTACGACTTCTCCCCCTCGTGCCTTCGAGATCTCCATCCGGAACCGCTTCGCTCCCCTCCGCGAGACAGGACGCGACGCTGTGATCATCGGAGACTCCATCATCCGACACGTAAGTGCTACGTTAGCCGAAGGTAAAGTGCACACTCATTGTTTGCCTGGTGCTCGTGTTCTCGATGTTTCTGCGCAGATACCCGCGATCCTGAAGGACGGCGAGAGCCCCAGAGCGGTCGTGCTTCACGCCGGGGTTAACGACACCACGCTGCGGCAGACGGAGACGCTGAAGAGGGACTTCAGGAGCCTGATCGAGACGGTTCGCAGCACGACGCCCGCGGCGACGATCGTCGTGTCAGTACCACTGCCCACGTATCGACGAGGACACGAAAGGTTCAGTAGACTTTTTGCTTTAAACGAATGGTTGTTGTCATGGTGTAAAGAATAGAAATTGCTATTTGTTAATAACTGGAATCTTTTCTGGGAGCGTCCTAGGCTGTTTCGCGCTGATGGATTACACCCCAGCAAAATCGGAGCGGAGCTTCTCTCTGACAACATCTCCAGGACACTTCACTCCATGTGACTAGTAAGACAATTCTCAAATAACCATTATGATGAGTTTGTTCCACCCGCTTAAATGATAAAAGTACTTGCTCTGTAAAAACTATTAAGACTGTGTCTGTTCCCCGAATAGTGAGGTCAAAATATAAATATAAATATAATGTAGAATCTAGAAAAAATCTTATCGTAATTAAACCAGAAAAATGTAAAGTAAATGAACAAAAACAATTTTTAAAGTTTGGGCTCATAAATATTAGATCACTCACACCCAAAGCAGTTATTGTAAATGAAATGATCACAGATAATAGTTTTGATTTACTCTGCTTGACTGAAACCTGGCTAAAACCAAATGATTATTTTGGTCTAAATGAGTCTACTCCACCAAACTACTGTTATAAGCATGAGCCCCGTCAGACTGGTCGTGGAGGAGGTGTTGCAACAATATATAGTGATATTCTCAATGTTACCCAGAAAACAGGATACAGGTTTAACTCTTTTGAAATACTTCTGCTTAATATTACACTGTCAGACATGCAAAAGAAATCTAATGTATCTCTTGCTCTGGCTACTGTGTATAGACCACCAGGGCCGTATACAGAATTCCTGAAAGAATTTGCAGATTTCCTCTCAGACCTTCTAGTTACAGTTGATAAAGCGCTAATCATGGGAGGTTTTAATATTCACGTTGATAATACAAATGATGCATTAGGACTTGCGTTTACTGACCTAATAAACTCTTTTGGAGTCAAGCAAAACTCATCGTTTTAATCATACACTAGATTTAATTATATCGCATGGAATCGATCTTACTGCTATAGATATTGTACCTCAAAGTGATGATATTACAGACCATTCCCTTGTATCGTGCATGCTGCGTATAACTGATATTAACTATATGTCTCAGCGATACCGTCTGGGCAGAACTATTGTTCCTGCCACCAAAGAAAGATTCGCAAATAACCTGCCTGATCTATCTCAACTGATATTTGTACCCAAAAATACACATGAATTAGACGAAATGACTGGCAACATGGGCACTATTTTCTCTAATACATTAGAAGCTGTTGCCCCAATCAAATTGAAAAAGGTTATAGAAAAACTTACTGTACCATGGTATAACAGTAATACTCACTCTCTCAAGAAAGAAACTCGTAGTCTTGAACGCAAATGGAGAAAAACTAACTTGGAAGTTTTTAGAATTGCATGGAAAAACAGTATGTCCAGCTATAGACAGGCTCTAAAAACTGCTAGGGCAGAGCATATACATAAAACTAATAGACAATAACCAAAACAATCCAAGCTATTAAACAAATTACCAGACGCCACCTGATTCAAATATTCCACCAACGTTAAATAGTAATGACTTTATGAATTTCTTCACTGATAAAATAGATAACATTAGAAATACAATAGCGAATGTAGATTCTACAGCATCTAACACTTCAGTTTCATCCATCGCACCCAAAGATAAACTGCAGTGCTTTACAACCATAGGACAGGAAGAGCTAAATAAACTTATCACTGTATCTAAACCAACAACATGTTTATTAGATCCTGTACCCACTAAATTACTGAAAGAGCTGTTACCTGTAGCCGAAGAACCGCTTCTCAATATCATAAACTCGTCGTTAACTTTAGGTCACGTCCCAAAACTATTCAAGCTGGCGGTTATCAAGCCTCTTATTAAGAAACCAAAACTAGATCCTAGTGTACTGGCAAATTATAGGCCTATTTCAAATCTTCCATTTATGTCTAAAATTTTAGAAAAAGTTGAGTCTGCTCAATTGAGCACCTTCCTGCACAAAAATGATCTGTATGAAGAATTTCAGTCAGGTTTCAGGCCCCACCATCCTACCTGTCCGATCGCTACCATTTTGTTTACTTAACTCAAACCCGAAGACTTGTCAGATAAGAGATGAGGTGAGCTAATCACAGACTGAAGACACAGGTAAAAAATAAATTAAATAAATTAATCTTTTCTGTTTATTATAGCATTATAGTTTTGTATTGTTTTTAGTGTGATCAACGTTTGCGTAAATACTAATGTTAGTAGACGATAGGGAAGTAACACCTGACATTTTAATTATATTTGATCAAATGAACAAAATGACACGAAAAATTATTCGTTCATTTTGCTGAATGAGACTCAAAGGTCAGAGTTGGTAAAATGATCTGAACTTCCCATCACTATTGTTTCAGCCCTCCCTAAAGTTGGTGAAATGTCACTTACACACTTGTGGTTCTCACACATTGAAACGGTTAATATTTTTACATCTGTCTGTTTCACATTCACACAGTGTGTTATTTTTAACACATCTCTCTTTAGAGAGCAGTAGGGAGGATTCGGCTCTAACAGCGTCTAAAACATGTAAGATCTTGTCACACGGGAAAATGACTAAAAGATAAATAAAACCTGTAGGCCAGAAACTACTTATCAATAACGGAAGAGCAGCAAGTTAAATACACAAATGAAAGAAGGTTAAATTGCCATTTAAATTAATTTCTGCACATTATAACTGATCTGATGCATTAAAACATTAAGACTGCAAATTAAATCAATTAAACCTCTCAAGATCTCAGCAGAAGATGATTAACAGCTACCAAAACTACTTTTTATTTTTTACAGTGCATAAACTTTGCTATTGAAAACAACTGGACTATAAGAAACTAAATTTGTCAACTTGAAAAGACTTAATATTTTAAACTGATGACTCAAAAATGTAAGTTAAATTAAAACTTTTTAATTTAATAAAAATAATAGTTTTAGGGCCTGCTTATAAGAACTGAAAGCTTATCTCAGTATTTCTGCATCTCCTGTCAGTCTAATGATGAATCTGCTGTGACACACCAGCAATCTTCATAGTTCAGTTGAGAGCTCAAGAAAAACCTGTGTCTGATATAGATGAACCATTGGAAACATCCGTCCGTGCTGCAGACACACTGTAACACTCACACACTATTATTACAAGTTACCTGAGCTAGCATTAGCAAACAGTGCTACTACTGAGGACATCATCACATTTAATAATGAGCAACATGAGAGCATCGTTACAGACAATAGTTCTCAGTTCACCTCAGTGTTTTCAGAGTTCATGAAGACATGAGATATAAAGCAGATCTGAAGATCAGAGCAGCACTGAGCAGCTTCAGGTGAACAGAGAAACCTTCTACAGGTGTTTCTGGATGAACTGATATATGAGAGAAAGATCAACATCCTGCCTTTACACGACAGAGACAGATGTGATGTGATCTGATTCTGTCTGTCTGTGCAGAAACAAGACTAAATGAGACGACACTCATCACAAACACAGCTCTCAGTCGTGTCTCTGCTGCGGGACAGAGAGGAACGAAAGGTTTCCTTGTGCAGAAGATCATCCTTGAGTCTCTGTTCCTGTAACTGTAGAGACGAGAGTGAGGCTCACACTGCTGCTCGGTGAGGGAAAAACATTGCTGCTCACACCCAGAAACAGTTTTAGTGTTACCATATAAGCACAATATTACCAGCAATGTGAGAAATATAACGATTTTCACCACAAACACTCACAAAGAGACTCAGTGAACGAGAACAATTCATTCAAAGATTCGTTCAGAAACAGTGAGTCGTTCACAGAAGAGCATCAATATCTGATTCTTTACTCAGGGACAGTTCAACTAGAATGTTTCATGTTGAATGAAGATCTGATCATGGGTTTGATCAACATTTGGTGTAATGTGATGCATTGGATGTTTTATGGAGTGACTGGTGAATATTTCAGTGTTTATTTGAGTCCATTTACACATTTTAGTCAAGCCAGTTCACATTTCCTAAAGTCTTTGCCAAAAGCAAAACAAAACAAAACAGGAACTGAACATTTCCTCCATTATTGCCCAGAAAAAGAGAGTTCCTTGTCGTCACAATATATGGGGTAAGTTGTCACAAGAGCAAGCTGACATTAGAAGCAAAATAGGCAGATACAGTAGAGATGTGCACTTAAGTTAGTGAATAGTCGTATTTAAAGTCTCGACTCCAGACTCGACCTGAAATGACTCCAGATCACATAACAAGTGCTTATTAACACACAGAGTCGTTTATAGTTAATAACCTTCAGCACTATATATACTCTAGTATTGTTTATTTAGAGCTGAATGTGCTTTATTCAAGTAAATGAAGCAAAATATACAGTTGTAGATGTCTGTCAGATCAGAATGTATGCAGTGTATGTGTGAGTGGAGTGTATGGGTGTAGAACACATGTGCCGCTCTTCCACCGAAATTACCTGAAACATTTGTACCAGGAACTTTTAGTTTACAGCCTTGACTACTGCAATTTTCCTCACTGTATATTTACAATAAAACAAATTATGATATCAAATACCACTTCCTCCTTTCGTTTTCATTTAAACATAATAACAGCTGCAGAAATGTACTTAGTTCAGGGAAATGTGTATATGCAGCCATTACAATGAAATGAAATATATCAATTTGCCTTTTTTATTTTCATTTTAACATATAGATACATTGAATACAGACCACAGATAACCTGTTAGATTTACCCAAAACTAATTATATGTTATGTTTAACCACTAAAGAGACAGAGCCAGCGGCACACATCAGAAGGTCTATCCCAGGAAAGGCTGCTTCTCTGCGGATACATGAGGACTGAGCTCCCGCTGATCGTGTGGAGCTCACCGTCTCCGAGATCGGCGAAACATTTTTAAATAGGCGCTGTCTTTATAAATAAACCACAGATTTGAGTTTTAAACAACTACATTCTCCCCTGAAATACTTTTACAATTACATTTCATGACACAATAACAGTAATATTTTGAAAATTATCTAAATAAATGGTTGTTGAACCCAAACAATGCTGCGTGAACTCAACCAATCAGGATGTTTAGCGCCCAAGACCCGCCCCCGAAAGTTCCGGAACTTTGAAAAAGTACCACCTCGCCAGCAGGGACTTTCTGAGGGGCATTTTTTTTACCCTGAACTTTATTTAGTTTCTGGTTCCTGCGGTGGAAACACACCAAGTACTGGCCCAGAGTCCCTAGTTCCTGGGTAAAGTTCCTGCAGTGGAAACGCGGCAAAAGAAACAAACAGAACAGAATCAGTCGGAAGGCCAGGAGAAGAGTGTCAAATCATCAAGCAGCTTCCTTTATAGCCACCTGAGCCCGCCTGCTCAGGTCTGTTACATCTCACACCAGCCATCAGCTCCACCCAACAATTACTTGGATTAAAGGGACAAAACACAGCAAAATACAAAGAACGAGAGAGGGTCCAAACCTGGGGCCGTCACACTCTGCAACACTCAGCTGCCTGTACTACAGTGGTTCTCAATTCCAGTCCTCGGCAGGGTTCGTAGATTATGCGGGGGACATGTCCCCCCCCCCCCCACTTTTAATATCATGGAAATTTGTCCCCGGCACTTTTTCGGTCAAGTTTGTTCACATAAAGGTTTTAAAGAGCCAGTAAGATGAAAATTCTAAGCTTCCTATCACGGTTTATAAGTCCTGTACAATAGGTTTAAATCCATCCAAGGTTAAAAAACATTGTCATTTTGTCAAAATATCATTTTAAAATTACCTCAATTCTCAGAGATCCCCAAACGGTTCACGCAAAGCTGTTCAAAAGATTCAGTTTCCTTAAACCCCACCTTTCGGTAGCATACTGTGTTCTGATTGGTCAACTGACATAGTCTGTTTTGATTGGTTGTTCCGCACACACCTCCACGGTAAACAATGAGTTAGCATCTGTTTGGGGTGAATTATGTCTTATTCCTCTCATCGTGAAGCAAACAGTAAAATAAAAAACTTGAACAGTCTCGCTGCTTTTTCTTCTGTGTGGGTGTATTCAAGCCGCGCACTTCAGTTTGAATCTGAATAGCGCTCAGCGCGGGGGCATGGTCACATTAGATATAAGGAAGGGAGACGTGAAAAACGGACATCGCGTTGTTTTCATATGGATTACTTTATCACAGAATATCTGTTAGCAGCACTTGTTACACTTCATTTTAATGACGTGTTTGTAAATGAAGATCAGCGCAGACAAAGGCTGCAGACAGCACACATACTGATAAGACGCTCTAGAGAAAACAAACACATAACTTCATAATCATACTTCGCGTTGTGATTCGGAGATGCTCGTTGGTCCAAATAAAGTTGGTAATGAACCCTCTTTTATGGCCAAACGCATTGAAAATCCTGCTGTACTCACCGAGATTAGAAAAGCAGTCATCAGTGAAATGTTGTGAACACAACAAAAGGGATTTGTTGTACTGCTCTGGTATTGTGGTGAAAATGAATTGGTTCTTCTGATCTTCATTCTTTGACAGTGAAAATAAAACAAACTTGCCTTTACAATTAAAAACACACTGTCTCCTCGACATGATGCTCTCACACCAACCAGAGCGTCTGTGTGTGTGTGTGGGGGGGGGGGGGGGCAGGTCAGAGGTCAGTTTCTCTCAAGACGGTAGGTGGAGATTATTATGCAAAGTGTTCTAGTGACGTACATAGAGATGGGCAAAAGATTTGAAATCTATAACGACTAATTTCAGCGATTCAGAGTCGACTCCTTACTTTAGAAGCCAATAACTTTATAAATCGTGTACTTTTTGGTTTAATTACTTTGCACATTGTTTACACAGATGAACAGCTACATCATACACTGTAATAGAGGTAATTTTTGATTTCCCATCTGTGTGGCTCTTTAAATAACTGGTGTGATTAAATATAGATTCAAACTCAAAGGGACGGGATAGTCTGCACATGATTTGATATTTAATTTGCACCCTGAATACAGTGAGATGGACTGTATCACAGAGATCACAGAGTGCTAAACTCTCCTGCAGTGTGTGTTTCATTCATACTCGAAGATGGAGGGTGCTCTCAAGCAGAATGTCATATCAGGAAGTTCCTAATATGGGCAAAAGCATCCAACTATCGCTGTATGAAAACAGTTTTTTTACACAGAAAAAAAGCCCAGAAACTTTTGGAAACATGAAGACATTAAACATACGATTGCAACAATATATTTTTTTTTTTTCAAGTCATGTCCAGCAGGTGATAAAGTATGAACAATGCAGTACCAATTGACATAGCATTTATTACAGAATAGAAACTATTCTGCCTTATTATGTGATAAAAAATTGTTTGTAGTATATAAACAAATCATTATTATTTGCTATTGTCCAACAGTTATAGATTTATAAGCCATTTAGAAGCTACAAATTTGAGAAAAATGTAAGTTGGCTATAGTATCCACTACCAGTCAACAGTTTTGAACAGTAAGCTTGTTAATATTTTTTTAATAAGTCTGTTCTGTTCACCAAGCCTGCATTTATTTGATCCAAAGTAAAGCAAAACAGAAAAATTGTGAAATATGTTTACTAACCTATTTAAATTAACTGTTTTCTATTTGGATATATTTAAAAATGTAATTTATTAAGATTTTAAAGCTGATTTTTTTTGTATCATTACTCCAGTCACACAATCCTTCAGAAATAATTCTGATATTCTGATTTTCTGCTCAAAAATAGAAAGTCTGATCTGAACTGATCTGAATATGAATGCAACTCGTTTAATAACATGTTAAGCCTTATGATGGTTTTCTATGGAAGGAAAAGGGTCAACATTTTATAGAATGCGTTTCATTCATACTCTGGGCTCATCTGATTTTTTTTGTACATTAAATACTTTATTAGTATGATGTTCAGTGAGTTCGGTCTGTTAATATCACTGTATTAGTACATTAAACCATGTTAAGTGTTTTCTTATAACAGTTTTCTATGGGAAAAGGCTTAATATGTTATTAAACGCATTGCATTCATATTCAGGGCTCATCTGATTTTTTATAGATAGTATAATTTATTAGTATGATATTTAGTGATTTTGGTCTGTTAATATCACTGTCTTAGTACATTAAGCCAAATTAAGCGTTTTTTTACGTTAAGTGTTTTATAATGTCCCCAAAAGGTGCAAGAACTGTTAATGTTAACTGTATGTGCTGTTGTTTTATTCTGTAAACACATGTTTGGTTGTAGACAGCTATAGCTAAAGATGATACTATTAGGCTAACGTTAGTTGGAGAAGTTATGGGGTTAAGTGGCTAACACCAGGCTGTTGGTGAGCCGGTTTCTAAACAGTTTTAACAACAGTTCATAAAGTAAACGTAATGGGGTGCGATAAAGTTATTCTCTAAATGTCACGCAGCTACTTAGTCGAGCGACCGCTTACATGACGACCCATCTTGTGAGCGTTGGTCGGTCCGTCCTTTCCCGGCGCTGCCCAGGCTCTGTCCGTCTGTCAGCTCTATGACACCAGCAACGGTAAATGACAGTGAGCCCAGCCCAGCTCAGCCGTCAGAGGAGTGTCAGCTCTTATTTTGAAAAGGGATTATAGAGGGGGCGTGACATCACATTGAAGCAATACCCCTGATTGGCTGACTACACGTGTGGATCGTAGTCACACACTCTGCGGAACGATAGTGCCAAAAAGATCTGTAGATGTGTGCAGAAGGATCTGCGAATGCCCTGTGATCTGCAAACACAGATTCAACACTTGCATGCTGAGCTTTGCACAGAATGTGTAAGAATGTCTTTTTACAGTGGTTTGAAAATACAAGTTAGACCGTGTTTGTCTGCAAATTGTGACGAGGGCATTTGTAGATTTCTGTAAAACAGCTGTGCCAAAATTCTGAAAACAAATCCAACACAATCTACAAACAAATAATGACCCTCATGCGCAGAAAGATCACTTTGCATTGTTTCAAATCCTGGTTTTCAAGTACAAGTCACTGATTTCTATTTGTGAATCAGGATGTGTTTGATTTTTTTTTTTTTATCTTTTTGTAGATCATGCTTTATATTTGTGGATTACAAAGAGTTTGTTTGAGGACTTTGTATCTATTTGTAGATCTTGTTTTACGTTTGCATACCAGTTGTCTTGTCAACAATCTTTATTGTCATATGTATCAGACATAGGAGAGAAACTTGTTGTCTTCGCCAGCTGTATGTTCATTTCTCTGGGGCTTTTAAAGGAACACTCTGACTTTTTGGGACTTTAGCTTATTCACAGTATCCCCCAGAGTTAGATAAGTCCATACATACCTTTTTCATTTCTGTGCGTTCTGTAAGTGTTATTTGACGCACCCACCGCTAGCCTAGCTTAGCACAAAGACTGGATGTAAATGGATACTGTTAGCATAGTAATCCCAATAAGTGACAAAATAATGCAAACATTTTCCTATTTACATGTTGTGATCTGTAGAGTCACAGCGTGTACAAATAACAAGGCTATATGAGACAGAGACCATTTTTAATCGTATAAATACTGGGAACTATATTCTCACTAGGCGTAGGAGCACAGCTAACCTTACTTGGGCGGAGTGGCTACTTGGGCAGAGTGATTAGCGCAGCACATGAGACGCGCTGTTTTTTTTTATTGATGGTTCCGTAAACAAACAAACGTGACTAACCAGCTAGACGTGACTCGTGATCATGGCTGACTTTGAGGAATTGTCAGACTCAGAGTAATTTTGCTGTGTATCAAACCAAGATCCAGAACCATATAGTTTTGAGCCAGAATACACAGACGAGGAGTTACAAACTTTGGAAGCTGTAAGACAAGATGTCGAAGGGAGAATCAGAACGAACACAGACTGGTGCTGTAAATGTGGAACAAGCCAACCTATGCCGACAGAACCGAGTGCCTTTGTTGTAATGAATGGGACCGGGTATTGCCATCAATGTCAAGGCTTGATGACAATCAAAATATTTGCGTCACTACCACGGAAGATTTCTCTGCCCTAATACACCCCGCAGTTGTTGTTTTTTTTCCCTTTGTGACAAGATCAACTGGAAGAAACGCCCCTTGCCGACTGAACCTAATGGTCAGCTGTCCACCAAGTAAGTGATTTTGTTATAATGATCACGAGCAGTGTGTTCATGACAACACAATAATAACAATAAAGGGGATATTCACGTAATAGTGTCACTACTAAGGTTATATTACATTACCATGGCACTGTTACAGTATGGCTAATGTTTGTCATCTCAAAACATAACGGATGATAACAGGTGATCCAATTTGTCCTATCTTTATTATCGCTAGGATGGCTGTATCCTTTAGCACACGTTTCATGGTCCGTGTGACAACTTGCATTTTTTTCAAAATAGTCGTCTACAGTAAAATGTTCAGAGCAAACGAAATACTTCGTGATGGTGTTTACAGGTGTGTTTGGAACCCAGAACAAGTAACGTTAGCCATCGATTCATCAGGTCAGGGTTTTTGGTTGGAATTCTATGAAACATCATAGTATTACCTGGTCTCCCCTGTTTATTGTCGCAGCTCTTTACAATACAGCAAACACCCATGATTGTACACTATACATTTACTATCTAGTGATTGCTGACTCTATTACTCCAACTCTGAGTGAACTCTCTGCTCCTCACCACTGCGCGTCTCGTGTGCTGTGCTAATCACCCCCCCCCCAAGTAACGTTAGCTGTGCTCCTACGCCTAGTGAGAATATAGTTCCCAGTATTTATACGATTAAAAATGGGCTCTGTCTCATATAGCCTTGTTATTTGTACACGCTGTGACTATACAGATCACAACATGTAAATAGGAAAATGTTTGCATTATTTTGTCACTTATTGGGATTACTATGCTAACAGTATCCATTTACATCCAGTCTTTGTGCTAAGCTAGGCTAGCGGTGGGTGCGTCAAATAACACTTACAGAACGCACAGAAATGAAAAAGGTATGTATGGACTTATCTAACTCTGGGGGATACTGTGAATAAGCTAAAGTCCCAAAAAGTGGGAGTGTTACTTTAACAGTAATCATAACTTATTTACCCCTGACCAAAATTCCTTATAGGCAGGCTGCATTTTTTTGGGCCCCCCTCCATCGATGTTATTTATGAATTGAAATCTGAAACTTACCAAAGTTACTAATAAAAGTTAATTCACATTTTACATAGCCTAGTCTTTGGTTACAAAATGGTTGTGTTGTATATTAAACAGTCTATCAGACTATTTTTTGATATTCATTATTTATACACCATTACAAGGCTCTATTAAATGCTATTAAATTATAGGGAAGTCATGGCCTAATAGGCGCCACAGCATAAATGGCTGCCCACTGCTCCGGGTGTGTGTGTGTGTGTGTGTGTGTGTTCACTGCTCTGTGTGTGTGCACTTCGGATGGGTTAAATGCAGAGCACAAATTCTGAGTATGGGTCACCATACTTGGCTGAATGTCATGTCACTTTCACTTTCACATTCACTCATCCATTGGGAGTGTCATTGTTAAGGCAGTAGTACCAGTAAATAACCAATAGGTGTCAGTAAACTATGTAAACACAGCAAATAAGATAAAGTTTATCTTAATAGATAAAATAGATAATCCTAATAGTTTACATTTAATCAACACATTCAATTAAGATTTTCTGCAAAATAGCTTACAACTAGGGCTGCACGTTCTCAAGTTTTTCATTAACCGTTAACCGAGGCCCTTAGCGGTTAATACTCGGTTAACCATAGTGTGCCATAGTAACCATAACCATAGTAATT
The DNA here is from genome assembly GCF_003368295.1 of Carassius auratus. Taxonomy (NCBI): domain Eukaryota; kingdom Metazoa; phylum Chordata; class Actinopteri; order Cypriniformes; family Cyprinidae; genus Carassius; species Carassius auratus. The sequence continues at coordinate 10,089,693 of NC_039245.1, read as the reverse complement.
TCCGGACATTGGCCGAAAAAAAAAGGAATGTCCGACAAAATTTAATCTCTCCGGTCAAATTGTCCTATTAAAACTGCCTAATAATGCCGCCCATTAACACAATCTGAATTTGAGAATAAGCCTAAAATGTATAAGGCAAAAGGTAACAAGCAGACTCCGCGGCCGCCTCGCTAAGGCTATGACTATGACTATGTTTGACACGTACAATATTTGAAAAGCGATAATTATTTATTTATTTATTTAAATTACATTTATATCTGAATTTATGTCAACCTATAGACTTTCAAATATCAAAATGTCATGAATTAATATGTATTTTTGTACAAAATGACATATAAACATATTTTAGAACATACATAGAACATACGGTTCTATTTCTAGCATGCACGCGTCGAGCCGCGCGTCTCACGCAGGCAGTCGGCAAGCTCTAACCTGTTAACATGGGAGCCGAATTAAAAACAGACACGCCACGCATCCAGTGTGTCCTGACCGGCCTAATGATGCCCGGGTGTTGGCTGTTGAGATTACAACAACGAGGTTGTACTTGAAGTATATCTAAGCACTGTATTGCAATACTTGCATTTTGCCCCGTCACTCGTATTAGCCCGCTTCATATTAGAAAAATGACTTCTTCTTGTGGACACAGTGTTGCCAACTTCTTTCAATGGAAAGTAGCTAAACCCTGCCTGAAAAGTCGCTAAATGTCGCTAGATGACGTCATATGCTAATTAGCATATTCGTGACGTAAGTGCGTCATATTATCTTGCCCTTTCTGTGCTCATGTACTGCATTTTAAGGCAGCCAAAAATTCTCAATAAAAGTTTTTTATTATTATATTTGAATGTTTCTGTTGTCCGACAATGGAATTAATATTATAATGACTGAAACGCGCCTATTAAGAATACATAACCAGCTCTCAAAGATGTTAATCTCTGCACTAAAATCCTATTCACGACATTGTCTAATGAAATCACATACACATAAGATTAAGATAATGATTGTACTGTGATTTCGGCTATACTTGTATGTAAAATAGAGTTAGAAGCAACAGAATATATTTTTTTAACTGAAAGTGCTGCTCCTCTCTGCTCGTTGAACATAGCAGATGCAGAGAGAGTGAGGCGTGTGCGCACGCTGGGAGAAATAGAGAGAGAGAGAGCTCGTGCGGCAGTACCGGAGAGTCTCAGTCTCAGAGACTAAATAAGGTCTGTCAAAAAAAGTCGCTAGATTTGTCGCTAGTCGCTTTTTTGGAAAAAAGTCGCTATGGGGGTCTGAAAAGTCGCTAAATCTAGCGACAAAGTCGCTAAGTTGGCAACACTGTGTGGACATTACAAATGTCTGGGAGCGCTCTGGCGGTCTCTGGTGGTGCAAAAATGTATTACAACTAAATTCAATGCACGCCATTGACGTCACTTAACCGAGCAAAATGTTTCACTCGGTTACACAATTTTTAACGGTTAATCGGTTAACCGGTTAACCATGGACACCCCTACTTACAACAGTGGTTTTCAACTTCGCGGTGGTATTGCAGGGGGGGCCGCCAATTATAATATTGTTAACATATATAAAAATGTCTAAGTCATAACATAATAACATCATTTCATATATATAATTAAATAACAAAAAATAAATATAAAACTGTAACTTTGCTTCCACTATTCGAGCTGGCTGACTTGCTAATCATTTATGAATGTTTTTGTAAATTATATAGTTTATCATAAACTAACCACTTATAAATTACTTACAACTAAATTTTTATTATAAAGTTACTGATTATTAATTGGCGTTGGCGACGTCATTATAGTATGAATATATAATACGCCACTGTCTACCGACCACTAATTAAATTAGTCATTATTATTAGGCTACCAAAATTTACTAGCATGTGTTAGTTCACGGGCGGCTAGCAATAACGTACGTTATAATGCTGTTTTTTTTGTCAACTGTTGATTTCGGAATAAATCCGTAATTTTTGAGCACTATGATGCATTCTCCTCCAGCATCCGCTTCTTCTTCATTCTGGCCTTTTCGGCCCCTCCTTTGTCCTTTCTCTTCTTGCCTTCCATGGGGTTATCGTTAAATGTTATGCAACCACGCTAATCCTTCCTGACTGTCAATTTTTATTTTTATTTTTTAGAATTTGCGCGCTTTCTCTCTCTCTCTCTCTCTCTAGTCTGGCGTGTGCAATTTTTGGGTCATGCCATTAGACGAGGGGGCAGGGGGCGCTCATTATCTCCCTACATTTCTGTAAACAGACTTGACCTGCAATCGGTTCATTGGATAAACGAATTCCACATTCCCATGAGGGTTTACTCCATTCTATGTTAATTTAAGAACAAACAAATGAATTAAATACTCGTTTTTTATTTTTATTTTTTGTGGCCATGAAAGTTCTTTATGAAGAATATGACGGGGGAGATGAGATAGACCACCGCTACTTTTGCGTCATCGAAGGTTAACGCCCCCTTTTGGGGGAAGCAAACGGATTCCCCTAATACAGAACTTGCTCTAATTTCTTGATAGCAAAAATGTCAGAAACATACACACTCTCTTTGCGGGCCGAGGACCGTGAGAGGTATTTAAAGAAGCTACTGGATACGGTGTTTACAGAGGTTTCCCTTGAAATGGTCGAAAACTGGATTAATAACCCCACGCAGTGGCCAAATACGTTACCATTATCTCGTGGAATCACCATTTAGCCTATTTTTGTCATTAACATACTCACAGTATGATAAACTAGACGATGTCAAGAGGAGTTGGTGGTTTACTTGGATCATATTTCACTTGATTTAAGCTATTGACAGTTTTGTTGTAGTTAGAAATACGAAACTGGTAGCTAACGTACGTGATTAACGTTAGCTCTCATTAGGCATGCTACCTTGGCTGTTAACTGATTTTAAGTTTGAAATATTCCCAGGCTAGGACTAAACAATATAAATAGTATACAATATCTGTTTGTAATTGTGTCTGACAGGCCTGTACACATCAGAAACAATGAAAAACAAAACGTCCCTGGAGCGAGTTCTGTATCAGGAATCCGTTTGTTTTCCCCCAAAAAGGGGCGTTACCCTTCGATGACGCAAAAGTAGCGTTTGTCTGTGAGTGTGCAGGGGGAAGCTAACTATGACTGAGAAATACAGTTCCGGCCGCCGCGCTCCCGCTCCGGCCACTCTCACGGTCGTTATGAATAATTTATAATGGAATTATAAATTTATCATGAAAATTCATCAACCGGCCGGTCGACCGGCTGACCGGGAAAAGTCCCGATCGTCCCGATTGCCACTCCGCCCCTGAATAATATTAAAATAATAAATTTTTGGTCTACAATATACAGTTTAGTAGTTTTATACTGCAAGTGTACTCATATGTTTTCTTTAAGTGAACTTTACATCATATTTTAAGTATACTACTATGTCCATATTTAGGGTTTAATGTGTATATGTTTAGTTATATGAATATCTGAACATACAAAACATCCAAAGAAAGAACAGGGTCTGCTTGTGAAGAAAAACATTTTTTATTTTAGCATCATGCATTATTTAAAAAAAAAATAAAGAAATAACATTTTGAACAAAAAGCTGAAAAAGACTATGAACTGGATTCAGAATGATGATCAAAACGTAGATGGAGTTAATTATTACCTCTTCATCTGTCAATCATTTAATTCTATATTTCTATAACGTTACAGTTTTCTTTATTTACTCTCAACAAATGGAAGTGAAATGTGACAACATGCCCATATGACAGCTTAACATATTATCTGATATAATATATACTGTGACCTCTGACCTTTGATTTATGTGCTGTGACTGATTTATTGTCTATTGCTCTTCTTTATGCTGCTGAAATCCAGAGCTTTCTGCTTTAGATCTGAAATATGTTCTGCTGGAATCATCTTCTCTTAATAACATGGGATGCAATGTATATTTATGCCCCCCCCCCCCTCCCATTTAATGAGACACTGACATATTTCATTAATGTTTTTTTGGGATGCAGAACTGTGTGTAGAAGTTACCTGTTGGGAATACAAATGTATTATAAATATACTACTCGAATTTCAAGTATATTTTTAATGCATTTAATATAGGGCTGTGCGATTAATTGAAATCATAATAAAATCACGATTTGAGTGTCTGCGATTTCTAAATCACTTTATAACATGATTTTCCCCGGCCCTGACCTCCCGCAGTATACTGTCTGAACCAATCAGAATGCAGCGCTTCTAAGTGGAGCTCGAGAACAGAACAGAACAGACTGAGCCTAACTCCAGGTTCACACACTCTTGTCTGTGATGTGTATTTTTTTCGAGCCCATGTTAATGGATCAGAGCGTTCACTGCACACAGTAAAATATGAGAACAGAAAAGATTAGAAATAGAAAGGTGTGGAAATAATGAATATCTAGCGCATGAGCATAGAGAGAGTTGTGAGAGCACAGGACACAGTTTAAGTGAGAGGAGACATGTTTTAAGTGTGTGCACTCTCTCCGAGCGAGAGCAGCGTGTATCTGAGCACACACACGTGTCTGCGTGTGAACTGAGAGATTCGCACTCGTGCATTATTTTAATGTGCTCTCACGTTACATTAACACGCTCTCACTGCTGCTTCTGCACCTCATACACATACTGTATCACACTGCAGACGGAGAAGGTGTGAACCTGTATAGTGTATAACACATCTATTTCAACACCTGAGACACCGCTACAATGAGCTCTATGAACAATGCATGGCATATATATATATATATATATATATATATATATATATATATATATATATATATATATATTATCTTTTTTTTTTTTTTTTTCATGTCAAGACATTTTGTTTGACATCTTTACTTAGTGATTATTTTGTCTCATGTCTGTTCTAAAGACGTTACAACTTTTTGATAAAGCTCTCATTGGTTTTCTTTTGGAAATATGTTTCAAATTTATACTGAATGCATGTATTACTGAAAAGCATGTATGTGTGTGTCAAAATCGTGATTAAAATCAAAATCATAAAATTGATCAAAAAATCGTGATAGTTTTTTTTGTGCATATCGCACAGCCCTAATATAATACTACATCATTTCCACCTGGACAGGTAACACACAAGATAACTCTAGCATGATGCACAGCACTGAATGAGAAAGACTGTGATGATGACGGTGTACCTGTAGAGTTTATGACTGCTGTCTCTGGTTTATCTGGAGCTGTAAAAGATGAATGTTAGTTCAGATGAATCACATGTAGAACAGAGATCTCCAAACTGTCCCCAAATCATTTTCTATACTGTATTTTCCAGTTGCCTTTTTTAAATAATCTGAAATGTGCTGATTTACTTCCCAAAGTCACTTGTATGATACACAAAACTGCTAAATAAACCGTAGACACTTAAAGTAGGCACTTATAGGTTTTTATAGCAATATTTCTGATGTGTGTGATAGTATTCACTGATGGTTTTGGGATCACAGTGAAGATAGTTTGACTTTTGATAATCAGATTTTTATTTTTTATTTTTTTTTTTGTGACAGTTAACAGTTTCCCTTAGTTAACCCTTCCCTGATTGTTTTTTTTTATTATTATTTGTTGTTAATTGTTATTTTCAAAATGATTTTTTAAAGCAGTCATGATGTTTTTTTTTTTTTAATTATTGATATTTGTTTAATATACGGCACAACCGTCATTGACAGAAATAGCATGATGAAATTGTTTGCTTAAAGGTGCGGTGTGTAATGTTTATAATGATCTATTTACAGAAATGCAATATAATAGACATAATTATGTTTTCTTAGATCTTAACTGAAGCACATCCTGATTATTTCACCACTTATAATAGTAAAGAACAGGCACATGCACACATAGACATCAAAGGGGGCTTGAGCACCTGCACTTTTTATTCCTGGAGAGAAAGTGCCCTTTTTTTCTGGGGTGCTTTTCTTTTCTTTTTTTTTGAAAAAATAATATATATTCCTGTTTGCGCACAGCTTCCCTGTCAAACAAATATATTTATTGAAGAATAGTATAAATATCAGGTGAGGAGTTCTGAAGCGCTCTTTGAGTGAGTGGAGCAGGTGATGAACAAAAGATTAAAATACCAGTGCCCCGAATAATGCTCGAATTTACTGCTGATTAGCCAAAGGCAAATATAACTTAGTTAACCTGTGTTTTGCTAGCATGCATGCAGGGCCGGCCCTGACCAATTTGCTGCCCTAGGCAAGATTTTACCTGGCGCCCCATGCATCACAGCCCATTTCACCCTGTCATTGTGTTCATGATTTAGCATATATATATATGTAACGGAGGCCAGCGAGTAGTGCTGTGCAGGTAAAACCTCACTCCCCGATCTCAAGAGACGCACTAGCAACAGAGGCTAGTGGCTGTAGCCATTTAGCCTCCTTGTTAGTGCGTCCGCCTCCCATGCCGGAAGACCCGGGTTCGAGGAGCGTCAGAGAGGACCCGGGTGAGAGGGGTTACATATATATATATATATATATATATATATATATATATATATATATATATATATATATATATATATATATATATATATATATATATACACACACACACACACACACACACACATTACAGCAGAACTGTTTCCAACACTCATAATAAATCATCATATTAGAATGACTTCTAAAGGATCATGTGATAGACTGGATGTCACATGTGACACTGAAGAATGGAGTAATAATGCTGAAAATTCAGCTTTGCATCACAGAAATAAAAGATAATTTAAAGTATAATAAATTGAAAACAAATTATTTTAAATTGTAATAATATATCACAATATTTTCTGTATTTTTGATCAAATAAATGCAGGCTTGATGAGCAGAAGAAACTTCTTTCAAAAACATTAAAAATAGTAATGTTTCCAAACTTTTGGCCTGTACTGTACCCCCCCCCCCCAAAACTGCACAACTGTAGAGTAAAACATTAATAAAAAAAAGTGATAATAAAAAATGCGTCTTAAAACTGACATGATTGTACAAAATCACAGTCTGGGGTCTCAGAACTCAGAACAACTGCTAACATTAAGTTTAGGGTAAAAATAACTGCCACGAAATTATAGTATCTTACTCCTATGCAATAAATTGTTCTTTCACTACATCTCTTTACCCCTGTCTTTATCCTCTTCTCTTCTTTTTGGCACTGTATCTATCGCAGACTATGCTCATTTATAATGTGTCATGTAAATTCGGCCTTGCGTCACAATCAGGAAACTTTCACCGTGTCTAGAACTTGCGCGAGCTGCCAGACCCGTTTCTACGAGCTGTGTGTTAACAAAAGCAGTGCTGTCTACATTGCGTGATTTTTTTTCCCAAACCGGTTGAGCGCAAACCACGCCCCCTACGCGAAAACCCCACCCCGCAGCCGTGACTCACGTCTCTAGCTCGATTTCATTGGTCAACTCTGTTACCTCACCTGAGAAGAAGTTTGGACGTCAATCAAAGTCGTTGATGGATCCGTCGCTGACTAACGGTAAACAGTTCTTTTCAATAACATTTTATTATTAGAAGTATGTGTAGGTCTCAATGTGAGTTTTTACATGTATTATTAAAGTTTTCATTTGAACTTTATCTTATTCATTAGGTTCGCTCTCAGGAGAGTGCGCATGTTTGGGCTGTGGTGAAGACCAAGCCGTACATCTGAAGGTAAAAATATGATTTCAGAAAAAAATAAAAATAAATAAACATTGTACATATTTATATATTTTACCAAAGTAAACTGTCTCTGATTTTACTCAATGACAATGATATTCGACTCACTCATTAAACGCTCACTACTGGCACCTACTGGCATCATAATTTCTTGTTTTTTTTATATTAAAAAAATATTTAAAATAATCTCATGATATTATTTAATACAGTCGTATTTTTCAGTGTAAATTATTACATTTTATAGGTATAGATAATCACATTATTATAAATTGTATTCATGGATCAAATGTAAGAATTTGAAATAAAAGTATTAATGAGATTAATGGGAAATTGCCCTCTATAAAGGAATTTTTTTTTAAATAAATACCCCTGGATAAAATTTAAAGGTCTCAGCTGATAGAAAACTGATAAAAATATTGCTTAAAAATAAATCATATTTGCAAACACATACACACATGTTTGTTTTTGTGAAAAGTGTGTTCATCCCATAGGTGTAATGGTTTTTATTCTGTAGAAACTGTATATTCTATGTCCCTTCACCAACCCTACACCTAACCCTAACCCTCACAGGAAACTGTGCATTTTTACTTTCTCAAAAAAACTCATTCTGTATGATTTATAAGTGTTTTGAAAAATGGGGACATGGCTTATGTCCTCATAAGTCACCCTCTCCTTGTAATACCTGTGTCATACCCATGTCATTATACAGAGATGTGTCCTGATATGTCACAAAAACATGCCCACTCTCTCACACACACACACACACACACACACACACACACACACACACTCGCACACACACGCTCAGGCTGGGGACTGAGGGGGGCATGTTTTTAGAGGATTCAATTGAACAATGCTCATCTAGCACTAAGAGGAAACTTTTATCTGTTTTTTTATTGATTGTTTTATTCCCATTTAATTATTAGGATTTTTCTTTAAAACCTTGATTATATCGCTGTGAAACAATTTATGCAGTCAACAGATTATATTTGAGGGTACGTACACTCATATTTTGATATGAGATCACATTCTCTTGTTGTTGATAATTTTTCTCGCACACATAGATCGACTGAGCGGAGCGAAAAATACAAGCTAACCCCCAAAGTCAGATTTTTCATCTCATCTCATCCCATTCCTCGTCAAGAGTTTTAGATGAGTATGAAGCGGCCATGTCTATGTATTTTTCACAGCTCTTTTCTGATTTTACACAGAAATGTCTGACTGTATTTATACTAGTATGATATGGTACGTTACTGGCTAAGAGCACATGTGGACCCTTCAGTCTGATTTAAACAGATGTCATAGTGCATCCGCAGTACAACAGCTAAGCATGATATATTATAAAGCAGCTGTTGCGAGGTCCGGTGTCTATATTACAAACAGATGTTATAACACTTGTCATAAGGTTAATCCATAATCACATGATATATCACAAAACAGATAGCACAGCTGCCGATCATTCACGGATATTGTAAATATTGAGTAATTTCACATTGTTGACACACTTGTTGTATAAGTATGATCAATGTAACTTACTACTTACAAGATTTCTCAAACTCGTGAATGGGTGGCTGTGTCTTATACCGTGTCTACACCAGATGAGAGCGCCGCGGCGTGACAAAATACTATAGAATCCATTATAATAAGCGATGCTGTCTACAGTGGATGCGGTGCAGCACGACACGACAAATCCCTGACCGTAAACTCCTGCCGAGTTCTGTTTATGACGGACTGACACAAAGTTCAAATCATTTTTAACAGTCGCTTTGTCGCATCCAGTGTAGATACGGTGTTATACATTTTTTATAAGGTTAAATGCAAGCATAAAACTCACCTTTGAATTTCCTCCTCTCTTCGTCTGATAATTTCGAGTCGAGCCTCTCTTATGAAGTACATTTTGACGATAAAGAAGCCGAAGTCCTCTGCTGGCGCTGTAGACATTGCTCTCCGCTGTTTGAAAATTCATTGCATTTAAAAAAAAAATATAAAGTATGTGTTATACAAATGGCTAAAACCATTGAGTGCATAGCTCCACGAACTAATTTAAGCAATTAATTTCACGTTGAGTAGCTGAAACATTGGCATTTTCGACTTGTGAACTTCATATAAACGTAAATTGTCAAAACTGCCTTTAAATCTTATCGTCTTCAATATTAACACTTATATAAATATAACATGGAGCAATATATCTGCATCCCCCCAGAGGGTCCCAACCTTTCGCCTTACACTGGATGTGCTTGCCTTTTCTTCGTGATGTGTTGGCCAGCATTTTCAAACTGGCACAACGCTTACTCACGCATTTGCTAATTTAAACATGAAGAGCACTTATTCTTCTGGCAGCCAGAGATATTCTTTCTAAAAGTTAACACTCGTCCACACCCCCCTGAAACGGCCCTGAAAGATAAACTACTTCCATAAGAAAACATGACTAGAAATTATGTTTATATCATGTTTATAATGGGTTTTATGTTAATGTCTCATCGCTCCGGCCAAACAAGGCTTCACAATATGTTAAGGGGCGTAACATTTTCGTCTTACACTTAGGGCATTCAGCCAATCACAACACACTGGATAGCTGGCCAATCAGAGCACACCTTGCTTTTCAGAGCGATGAGCCTTGTGAAAATCTATGCGTTTCCGAAGGCGGGCAAAGAGGAGAAACAATAATGTACAGTATGTGGAAAATAATGTGTTTTTGAACCTTAAAACGCATAAACACATTTCATTACACCAAATACACAAAATATGTTGTTTTAATCAGCATCATGTGACTCCTTTAATATAGGCTTCAATAGAATCGGTGGTACCGGGAAAGACGCGCACATCATCTGTGTCCAGGGTGTCCACAGTCTTAAATAACGTTTTCTTAATAAAAGGCCTTAAAAAGACTTCAAATGTTATATAGATATTTTTGGACACATTACCGCTAAATTATCTCAAATCTGATGGAACTAATGACTGTTTACAATCATTGAACAGACCGGAGAGTTTTTTCAGCTCTGCGCTAGTAACTGCATCATCAGAGAGAACCGCAGGAGCAGAATACAGCTCGAAGTACCTTCTTCATGTTCTCAATAATAATAATAATGATAATAATAATAATAATAATGATAATGATAATGATATAGGTCTAGCTACAGCTGATCAGCCTTCTAGCTAGTTTAACATGTTTTTGTTTTTACTTCCCCGACTGGACAAATAGACCTAGCCTGATTAACACATAAGTGACAAAAGAAATAAATAAATAACCAGTGAAGCATTGAACTGTGAGAATGATTCTTCTAATTTCATTAGCCTACATTCAGTGTAAGTGGAGACTGATAATGGAGAGTGTATTTCTGGTGTGAAGGTCGCGCTGTTGAGGCTCAGTTTGTCTCTTTGTGAGAGACTTAAAAACAAATGAGCAAAACAGCACACATAAAGAAACACACTGAGGTAACATTCAAAATGTTTAGTTTATTCCTAACATGATATAGATAAGTAACATGCCATGACAAATGAGCTTTTTTCTGAATATTCTCATGATGCAAAAAACAAACAAACAAACAACAACAAAAAAACATTCAAACACCTACAGAGTGCGCATTACCTGAAGTCAAGTGCGCGTTAACATTTACAGTGTGCTCTTTCACTGCATGATTCAGTTAAAATACATTCAATTATCACAAATTCAAGACATGGGGGCAGAAAATGTGTATATTTATACCACTTCATATAGTTAATCATTTTTTTTTATACAGTAGTTCAGTGAACTAGCCTAGAAGTTAAGAGACCCATATTGCCTGTGTTTGCACTATTGTGACAACATAAACAATTCCAAACAAAGCCACAGCGACTGATCTATAATCGAGATCAGTGAACACAGAGCTGTTCTGCGTCTCTGAGCAACACCAAGGTGTTTCGTGTCTGAATGAATGAATCAACAGTGACTTGCTGCCACCTACTGGCGGTTTTAATGTTTACATTTAAAGTATCTTTATTATTTAAATCATTTCAAATATCTGTATTCAACGTTTCATTTGTAATACAAAAACACTTCTAGTTCATTTAAAACACTTCTACTTTCCTTCATAAAAGACTTCTTATCAAGGCATTTATATATCACTCCATTTATAAATATGACAAAAAAGCAAAATATATAAGTGTAATATGTGATGAAAGATGAAAACTGAAAGATGAAAGCCTGAGACGCTTCTTCCCAGTTTGAACCTTCATTTACATCTCAATCGTTTTTTACACTGAAGGAAAATGACAGATTTTTTTTTTGGATTCTGTTTTTTCTTTCTTGTTCACGTCCATCAGGTCTGAAAGAAACATTTAATCATGTGAGAGTTCAGATGAGTGACACGTCATGAAGATGATTTGTGTAATAGATCACTAGTTCAGGTTTAGGTCATGAAGCTCTAAAGGGCGCTACATGCACTGCACTTTCTGTTGTGGTGGCTTCTGCTGCTGCTCTGAGAAAGTCTTGAGGTTTTGATGCAGACTTTAATATCAGAGACAATGAAGCCGAGAAACTCTGTTAGGTCTGTGTCTGCTCACTCTTCATACAGGTTTCTATAAACAACACATATCACTCAGGCCACTATGACTGGTCTATATCTCCTCATGTCTGCATTATACTAGGAACACAAAGAGGTCTCAGTTCATCACGTCAGCACAAGATCATCATGTTTTCTCTTAACAGCAGCTCATCATATTTGAGCACACACAGTTAAATGATGACTATAATAGTAGAACAACTCATATTAAAACCATTATATTCACATTGATTATACTTGATTAATTCATATTTTGATGAATACAAATCTTCTAATGAATTGAATGTGTTTTCTGTTATTGTAACTCTAGTGAGCATCAGCATGTTTTCAGTGTGATGATTGAGGAATGAAGAATAAACACCAACCTGTTTGTTCTTCAGTATCACGATGTTTCATTCTGCAGGTTCTGGATCTCTTATCTTCTCTCTTTTCTCTCTTTCTGCTGTGAAATAAAAAAAATAAATAAATACTGTGTGAGATGTGTTTTTATTGCATAAGGTACATATTTTACGGTTATAACCTTCTCTGTAAATGTTAGAAAGTCGTGTGAGTTCTTCCCATTTTATTAAATGCTCTTCAGCTTTACAGAAGGAGCTCCAGCAACTCAAGCAGACAGAGAGCAATAATTCTGAATAAATATTCATTTGTTATTAGACCTTAAATGTAGGTTTCAAATTTAAAACGAGTAAATGTCTGTCTATGAAAACAGCAACTGTAACTTATGTGACAAATTTTGTTTATAAATTTTTTACTGAGATGTTCTAATCTCTTCATTGCATTGTGAAAAAGCTGATCAGCCAATAGGATGTGTGCTTTAGGTCACATGTTCAGAGCCGCTGCCTGTTACATAAAACTAATACTCGGTGTCTCACAAACAGATTGTTACTGACTGACAGAAGAAAAGAGGAAGAATCTAGAAGCGTCTCTCGTCTCTGTATTCTTGATAATGATCTGAACATGTTTCTTCTCAGTAACAAGCGGGGGACAGAAACAGAAAGATGAGCAGCACTGCTTTGTATCAAAGACTATAGAAACACAAAGGTTCACTCCTATTACTCATGAATGGGAGAAACTGCAACGTGCAATATGGTAGAATAGTCCCACCTTTGTAGAAGGTTTTTATTAAACAAAATATGAATTAGTCAAGTATAATAACTGTGAATATAGCCATTTATGTATCAAGTTCTTCTACTATTATAATCATGTGTTTGTGTGTATGGAGGCCTGAGAAGAAGTCATTTCCCAGCAAACACAGAACGTTGTGAGGACGTCGCCAGTTAGTCGTCATTTGGTCAGCGCGACATTACTTTATGGCAACGTTGTGAGGACGTCGTGGTAAAGTTCCATTTTCTGATCTTTTTTTTTCAGATAACTTTTAATATTATTGCACTAGATGTATTATTATTATTAAGATACCATTTGAACAGCATATTCTTTGGGAAATATACAAAAAAATTAATCAAGCATGTTTGTAGTGCCTTCCAGTAAGTCACTTCAGACGCCTCAGGGGTTTCAATAGATTCTTGGTTTATTCCAGTAAAAAATAAAATGTGATTTAACTGATAAATAATCCACAAGTAAATAAATTGAAAACCATATGCCTGCTGGCGTCCATTCATTTCCAACATCAAGTTCAAACTCCTTTGTCTGCCACTAATTGGCACAGGTGTGCAATTTAACTCATTCTGTTCCAAGGCCTTTCAAGACCACAATATCATAATTCACCAGCAGGGGTCACTAAATTAACTTAAACATAAATATCATATGGCTGGCTCCTATGGCTCCTACACACCGGCCCTCTTATTGCTACCGGCTATATAGGTACAATAATAACTAAACAGAGAACATGGAGCCATACATTATAATATACACAGAAAAGATACATTTGTCAAATCATCAATAATCAGAATCATTCACACGTATACAATACATAAATGTTTGTTTCAAATAAAAATATCAAATTTTTCAGTTCATTCAACAATATCAGTTTGAATTAAAGTTCATCAATAGTTCTTTTTTAGAGTCCTTCTTGTTCAATATATAATGTAAACAACAAAACATGAGTCCATTATGCCACAAGAGGCATTGTGCATTCAAAGGTCAATTTCAGTGTGTATTTATGTGTATACGCGCATGTGTGCACGTTGCAAGAAATTTCTTGCTCGAATAGTCCTTGGTCCATTGTGCGATTGTAAAGATCAGTACATATAAGTTCTTACAAGGTAAAGTAATCGTCACATATACATTGGTCATTCATATCTACATGTCATTTTCCATCAATAAACAAACCTTTGTAATTGGTCTATAACACTTGTCTTTGTTTTTAAAGTCAAACTACGAACAATTCCCTTTGAATCTTTCTTTGTGTCAATAACCTTCCCTAACATCCAAGATCCCCTAGGGGCAGTAGGGTCTGCACTTAACACAATATCACCATTTTCATAGTTTCTTTTCTTTTTAAACCATTTCTGTCTCTCTTGTAGGTTTGGAAGATATTCTCTAACCCATCTTTTCCAAAATATATCAGCTAAGTATTGTATTTGCTTCCATCTACGTCTACTATACGTGTCTGATTTCTGAAATAAGCCAGGTGGTAATGTAGGTTGCCCTTTAAGAAGTAAAAGGTGGTTGGGCGTTAAAGGTTCAAGGTCATTTAGACTATCCGGATTTGTGGTAAGTGGGCGACTATTCATTATGGCTTCTACCTCACAGATGAAAGTGTGAAGAGATTCATCATCTAGAATTTGATCCTTTGTTAGTGATAGAAGTGTTTGTTTGACCTGTTTTATTAACCTCTCACATACTCCAAAGTGTGAAGCGGCAGGTGGGTTGAAAATCCATTCTATGCCCTTTTGTTGCAGAGCAACTTGGAGTTTGTGGTTTTGGTTCCACTCTTTTATGGCCTTCTTTAGTTCAGAGTCAGCTGATGTCAGGTTAGTTCCATTGTCAGATCTTATTTGACGCACTTGCCCTCGTCTGCATATGAATCTGCGGATTGCATTGATGCATGAATCAGTGTCAAGTGAATTGGCTATTTCCAAATGTATTGCTCGAGTTGTGAAACAGGTAAAGATGACACCATATCTTTTCACTTCACTGCGTCCTCTTTTTACTACAATTGGACCAAAGAAGTCTGCTCCAACAAAGGTAAATGGTGGTAAATCTGGTGTTATTCTTTCTTTTGGCAAGTCTGCCATTTTTTGTTCTCCTAGGTTTGAATGTAAGCGTTTGCAGAACACACACTCAGACCGTATTTTTCTAGCAAGGGAATTTGCTGCTGGAATCCAGTATTGCTGTCGCAGCTTGGCTAACATGTGATTCCTTCCACAGTGGCCAAGTTGTTCATGAATGTGTTTCAACACCAGTTTGGACACATGATGGTGTTTTGGAAGAATCATAGGATGTTTTTGGTCCTCTGGCATAGTCATTTTGCTTAATCTCCCTCCTGTACGAAGTATACCATCTTGCAGAATAGGATCAAGCTTACGAATGTGGCTCTGACGACTGACGTGAGTGTTTTCTTTTTGCAAGGTTTCGATTTCTTCTGGAAATGCCTCCATTTGTGTAAAACGTACGATTGCATTTTCTGCTCTTTTGACATCTTCTAAAGTAATCTGCTGTACATTCATACATTTTTTGACGATTTGCATTTTTCTTTCCATCAGACATTTTTTCTCTGCATTTGAGTTCTTACTTGTGTTGGTAAGTATTTCCTTTCGTTTGTGACTTAGTTGCAAGAGAACGTCCTTTAGCTTAAGTAACCAAGCTACTGCTCTGGTTAGATTGTTCCAATTTGAGTGATAGTGTATGAATGTATGAGTAGGATTTTGTTCTTCCTTTACAATTAAGTTCATGATGAGAACGTCCTTCTTCACTTCCACATCAGCATCCTCATCACCTTCATGCGTTTGTGTGAAAATGTCGGAATTTGTCCATTCAGATTCATGACATTTGAGGAATTCTGGACCATTTAGCCAAGCCTTTGAATTCAGAAGAGCACTGGCCTTGAGACCACGAGATGCACAATCTGCTGGATTTTGTTTAGTGTTTATGTATCTCCATTGTTTTACCTTGGTAAATTCTCTGATTGTGTTCACTCTATTGGCCACAAATGTTTTAAATCTTTTGTTCTCATTCTGAATGTACTTCAATGTTGATGTACTATCTGTCCAGAAAATGGAGTTCTCAAGAGCAAGTTGTAACTCTGCTTTGATCATTCTATCCATTCTTATCGCAAGAACTGCTGCAGTGAGTTCCATTCTTGGCATTGTAGTATGTTTCAGTGGTGCAACTCGTGATTTCCCCATTATAAATGAGGTGTGCACTTCAAGTTTTGAATTTGTGAGACGAAGGTACGTGACACAGCCATAACCACTTTCAGACGCGTCACTAAAGTGGTGTAGTTGTGCAGATGTTATTGGACCAAAGCTCTTTGGCTTGAGACATCTGTTGACACTGAGCTCCCCAATGCAACTTAGACCTGCCATCCATTCACGCCACATCTCTATGTAGTGGTCTGGTAGGTCTTTGTCCCAGGCGAAATTGAGCTTGCAAAGATCTTGCAGAATGTTCTTAGCAGTGAGGACGAATGGACAGATAAAGCCAAGAGGATCGTATACTGAGGATATGATGGACAGTATTCCTCTTCGAGTATATGGCTGCTGTTTCAGGCTCACTGCGAAAGTGAGTTTGTCTCTTTCTATGTGCCATTGTATGCCAAGAGTTCTTTCTGTAGGAAGATCATTGGATTCCAAGTCAAGGTCTTTGACCTCCTTTGCTCTGGCTGCCTGTGGGATGGACATTATTACTGTTCTGCTGTTACTTATCCACTTGTGCAAACGAAAGCCTCCCATTGAGCAAGCCTTTTCAAGCTCTTTTAGCAACATCACAGCATCAGTTTCAGTGGGCACTGATTTCAAGCAATCATCTACATAAAAATCTTGCTTAATTGTTTCCACCGTTTCTGGCGAAAAGAGATCTTTGAAATCTTCGGCAGCTTGTCATTCTGTGTTCTTTCAAAGGTAATCCTGTGTCACCATTTGGCCACCATAGAAAGCGCAAAAAGTCCACATGCTTCTCCATAACTCTTACCTGGTGAAACATGCTTTCCACATCTGCCATAAGGGCGATTGGCTCCTGGCGGAAACGCAACAAGACACCTACCAGATTACTGGTGAGATTTGGACCTTGTATTAATTTGCTATTCAAGGATGTTCCCTGGAAGGATGCAGAGCAATCGAATACAACTCTTAGGGAGCCCTTCTTTGGATGGTGCACTCCATGATGTGGAATGTACCACACCTTTCCACTTTGTGTTTCCAGTTCATCAACTGGCACCGCTTCTGCGTGACCTTTTTCAAGCATTCCTTCTAGAAATGCAGTATACTCTCTATGATATCGTTCATTCTTGTCAAATTTTCTTTTCAGAGACATAACACGTTGCTGTGCCTGTTGGTAGTTGTTTGGCATCATTACGTCATTTTCTTTAAAAGGTAACGGTAAGTAATAATGCCCATTTCTCAGTTCCTTTGAACTTTCCATCATAGACATGAACCTTTTGTCTTCGACTGACATCTCTGATTTCTCCTCAGCTGCAAGTTCTGGAAAATCCTGATGATACTGTTTAATCAACAAGTCATTCAAATCTGCTACAGATATGCGATTAACTACAATACATGAGTGACTTCCTTGCATTTGACATGTTGTTTCTTGCATGAGCCCGTTGAAGACCCATCCTAAGGGTGTGTTAACAGCATATGGCCCATTACCTCTACTGTTTATCACCTTCCATGGCTCCATAAGCTTTGCAGCATTTGTGCCTATTAACAACTCAATGTCAGCATCCAATTGTGGAATCTTCACCTCATGTAAGTATTTCCATTTCTCTAGTGATTTTTGTGTTGGTATGTGTCGTTTTGAAACTGGTAATTTTGTTTGAGTATAAACTTCTGGGAGTTTATGATACAGCAGGCCTTCCATATTGCTGACTTCAAGGCCAGAGACTATACTGCTGTGGACACTTTTCTCCTGTCCCATTGTACACAAGAGTATTGTGGTGTTTTTACCAGAGACGTTTAACTTTCTTTTCAGTGAGTCAGTACAAAATGTAGCTGAGCTACCAGGATCCATAAATGCATGAGTATTTATGACTTTGTCAGAATTTGAGACCTTTACTTTCACTGGCACAATAGCAAGAGTGCACTGTTTTGATTGACCGACCTCCATCAGTTCATCATCTTCTACGGATACCATGGCACTACTCAATGGTTTGTTTCCAGTTACAATGCAGTCATCTTTAATTACATCTTTTACTTTACCAGTATGAATGTGAAGGATAGTTGGATGAGACAGAGAACATGTTTCACATTTCATTCTATTTTTGCATGTTTTGCTAACGTGTCCCTTTGTTAGACAACCAAAGCACATCCCGCTTGTTTTCAGGAATTCTATTTTCTCACTATTTGGTTTGGACTTAAACTTTTCACAATTTTCAAATGTGTGATTTCTTTCACAAAATAAGCAAGGTCTTTCAAGGTAACACTTATTTGCATTCCGTTTGTGTTCATTTTGTGACTCGTTCTTTTTTATTTCAGATGCTTGAGCAACTGTAGTGGCAAAGCTGGTCCTCCCACTAGGTTTGGTGATAGGTTTTTGTGGTTTAGGTCTTGACGTTATTTTGCTCTCCATTGAGATGTGGATGTCACCAAATATTGGATCAAGCATTGCTCTGGACTGTCTATCAATAAAGTCTATTAAGTCTTTGAATGTTGCTCTGTGTTTGTTATCTTGCATGCTACACACATTTGCTCGCCATTTATCTCGCAGCTTATATGGGAGTTTAGACACAATGAGTCTTAAATTAGTGGAACTTTCAAGCTCTTTTAATCCATCAATGTCTTGCATTGTATTGTAGCAGCTATGTAAAAATAGAGCATATGATTGCAACCCATTTCCATCCTCTGGTTTGATGGTTGACCAGTTTAAGGCTTTATTCATGTAAGCAGATGCTATTTTATAGCAGTTTCCAAAATGGTATTCGAGCTGCCTTTTAGCTTCCTTATATGCAACGGTAGGATCCATATGCATGAAGCTACTGACAAGGTTTCTGGCCTGGTTTCTTGTATACTGTTGTAAGTAATATAGCCTGTCATCCATATTTGTAGTTTTACTCTCAACACATTGCTCAAATGCTTTGATGAATGTCCTATATTGAAGAACATCACCATCGAATATGGGAATTTCTCTATCTGGCAGAAGAGAAAGTGTTTGTTGTTTCACTAACATTTCAGTGATTTGAGTTTGACTTTTTAAAATATCAGTGACGTTTTTGTCATAGCCATTTGGGTGAATCGCTCTTTCTATTGGCACTGAAACGCTCGAGTTTACATTTTGTTGTGCACCTAAAGTTTGCCTAGGGTCACTTCGAGGGGCTGATCCTTCTCTCTTGGATTTCATTGGTCTTTGTGCTGTTGCAGGGAGGTTATATTCGGTCGGTGTACCGTATTTATATTCGCCCGACACTGAACGTTGTTCTTCAGCTTCCCTGAATACTTTAACCCTTGCCTCTGCGGCAGCCAGTTCGGAATCTATGACCATTTTCTCTCTTCGTGCCTTTACTTTTGCAATAATATTTGCTTCTTCAATATCAAGGTCAAGTTTATTATTCAAAGCCTGTGCCTTTGCTCTAATAGCCGCGCATTCTGCTTCAGCCTTTAGATGCGTGAGAGATTCTCGTGATGCGCCACTGAGAGCGCTTGTCGCTTTGCAGCTATGCGTGACACTGTGCGCTACTTGAGATGCGCTATCTTGGGGCTTAACAGTACCAATATCGTCCTGCTCGTCTTTCTCATTATCATCATCTTGATCAACCTCGAGCCAGTTCGTGACATCATCTAAGAAGCTTTTGAAAAGGTGATATTTGGGTTGGTACCAGTCTAAATCATCAGCCTCCTTTTCATATTCATCTTTTATTAATTGTTGTACAGTTGCTTGTAAACTAATAAACTCAGCAAAAAATCCATCAAACGAGTTAACTTGTCTCCTGACAGTTTCTTTGTCCTGTCCTGCTTCAATAAGACTGTTAATTTCATTTCGTTTGCGTGTTAAAACACCAAGCTTTCCCCTTCGTGTTGCAATTAACTTAAACAGTTGTTTTTCTTCAGACGAATCCTGCTCTACAGTCTCTTCGTCAGACATTTTTCAAGGATCAACTCCAAAGTTCAACACATCAATGAGATCAATTTATGTTTATGGTGTAAACACATTGGCTCATGTTCAAAGTCATTGTAAGAGCTCAGCGGCCCGGTCCAATTCAGCGGTTTACTCACAAACTTTAGAGAACGCTGCTCCCAGTCTTTCAAGTATTCCTAGAAGTCCTTGAATCAAACTTTCCAATAGCAGAGGTTTTCAACTATGTAGTGCCTTCCAGTAAGTCACTTCAGACGCCTCAGGGGTTTCAATAGATTCTTGGTTTATTCCAGTAAAAAATAAAATGTGATTTAACTGATAAATAATCCACAAGTAAATAAATTGAAAACCATATGCCTGCTGGCGTCCATTCATTTCCAACATCAAGTTCAAACTCCTTTGTCTGCCACTAATTGGCACAGGTGTGCAATTTAACTCATTCTGTTCCAAGGCCTTTCAAGACCACAATATCATAATTCACCAGCAGGGGTCACTAAATTAACTTAAACATAAATATCATATGGCTGGCTCCTATGGCTCCTACAATGTTAAAATAATTATATATATATATATATATATATATATATATATATATATATATATATATATATATGCCATCAGTTTAAGAACAATAAAATAAACAATTTACTTAGCAAATGGTGATAATGTTTGTTAATGAAAGAGAGTACGGGACAAATTAACATTTAAACCTTAAACTAGCAGCGCACGTCACTTTCTGAGTGAAGTGCGCAACGTGCGCGTGCCCGTCATTTTGTAACGGTCAACTTCCAGCAGACGGACACGGAGGAAAGGTAAGTCCTATAAATCTACTTTTATTCATAGATTTTAACTGATATAACGTTAAATGCCATCAAAGAGGAGTAGTGTTTTGTATTTTTGTAGGTTTCCTCTTTCAATTTAATAAATAAATGCTCTGTTTGGTTAATTAGCTCAAAAGCAGTCTCAGAGGTGGTCTAAGGTAACGGTAACTGTTAAAATCGAATATAACCTTACCTGTTTTAAATTATTTGAAATGTATCACTATAAACTATACAGTATTAACTTTCTAATTATTCAATTTGTAACCGTAGTAACGTTAATTAGTTTGTTTGAATGCCTGCTGCTCGAGCTTGATGATGCTCATGCTAGCCATGCTGTGAACTTGAATATAATCTGATAGAACGTTAAATATAAAGTTTAACGTTAATTAAACCGAGGCTGCCGAAATCATGTTCAGTGTAACGTTATGTGGGATTAATAATTTCCCCTTTTCTTCCTCAAGTGGCAGGCTTGTAAATTCTGTCATCTGTTCATTATTGCTGTTAATGGTGTTTTTCACATGCATGCTTTTTAATGCTAGTTTAATTCTCAAATTGATCTGATGCTTTCGTTTCACAAAAAGTAAACAAATTGTTCACTTTTTTAGGGCCTGACAACCACCAGTTGAGTCCATGATTCAGTGAGTTCCTTATAAGGAAATATATTTGTTACCACCTAGTAATTTAAATGTATTATTTATTGCTTTAAAATGAGCACATATATTTATCATCAGGGGAAGAGACAGTCTGGGCAGCAGCAACAAGACAACTATTACAAGTAGAGATGGGTTTCAAGAACGGGTACTAATTTGGTTCCTGACTTGTTCAGTACTGAAAACATTTACATAAGGTACAGGATCAATAGTGCTGCTATCAGTATTCTTGTAACATTGATTCATTACCCTTTAGACACAACCACATATCCTCCAAATGATCTCTGCGTGGATGGCAGCAAGGATCCAGGATCAAGAGATCATTCTTCATGGAGACTGTTCCACAGGAAGCAGTTTCTCCTGGGTGAAAAACTAAACCTGGTTGTTTCAGCATCACTCAGGCAAGACTAAATACTTTTAAATTGATTTCAGTTGGTTATGTGTTTCAGGTCATCCTGACCATTCTGCTGTCCTGGATGTAAGGCCGTGCTGGAACTACATTTCTCGTGGTTGAAAGATTTGTGCAGCGGTACCCAGACATATAACGCTCCATCACACGGGGCATCAACGCCTCTCGTTTACTTTTAAATGAAGTGACGTCAAGCATGGTGAAATTAATTCTAGAAATTAATTCTAAATAGAAGTTGAAGACTTTTCAAGCGGCAATGCAGCCGTCCTCCAGTCAGAACATCTTATGCAAATACCCATGCGCAGACGCAAGCCAATCGAGTGCATGCAATACCAGAAAACTAATGTGATTGGCTGTCACTATGAGAAGAGACAGTAATTCTGATCCGATATCAGTGTCGTTTTTTGCAAAAAAAATTTTTAATCAATGTAGAATTTTCTATACTTCTGTGTAGGGATGTCAATTTTCAATCATTTCCATGATCGATCGTCGTTTAAATTAATGATCAAATAATCGATTAATCGTTAACCTTAATGCTGCAAAGTCTATTGCAGTAACACCCAGTCACTGGTATGACAGGATGTGCAAAAGTGTGTGTGTGTGTGTGTGTGTATATATATATATATATATATATATACTAGGGGTGTAACGATACGCGTATTCGTATTGAACCGTTCGGTACGACGCTTTCGGTTCGGTACGCGGTACGCATTATGTATACCGAACGGTTCGTTGGAGTAATTAATTATATTTGAAAAAAAAAAAAAGAGAAATATAATGATATGCGTCCAACAAGGTAGCCCAATAACCCAAACAACGTAACAGGCAACGCCCCTGACACTCCCGAAGAAGAAAAAAACACCATCTTATATGTTTATGTTAGGCTACTCAGCAGGCGCTCGCTCACTCAGTACGCGCTGAAGGCTCGTTGCAAAATAGCCAATGCGTTTAACAGACTAGAAATGAGAAGATCCTCCAATAACCAACAGGTCTGGTGTTTGGGTGCACTTTGGATTCCCTTTAAGCTATAATGGTGATGGCAAGAGAGTGGTGGATAAATAAACAACGGTATGTCGCATCTGCAACATGACAGGGTACACCAGCGGGATTACAAAAAAAAAAAAAAAAAAACCAGCGGGAATATCTGGGATATATGCGTCAGTACTATCTGGGAAAAGACGAAAAAAAGGAGAAACATGCACGCAGCAAACTATCCCTGCAGCATTTAGACACTATAGCTTACAGGGAATCCAACCCAAACACCAGACCTGTTGGTTATTTTAGGATCTTATATTTCTGGTCTGTTAAATGCATTAGACATTTTGCAACGAGCCTTCAGCGCGTGCTGAGTGAGCGAGCGCCTTAGGGGCCGTTCACATATCGTGCCTAAAAACGCATGGAAAACGCTAAGCGCGTCTTTCTCATGAGGCGTCTGTCTTTGCTAAGCAACAATGACGTGCTCTCTCCATGAGACGCGGAAATTTCAGCGAAGGATAAATGGATTTGCAGCTCTAAAAATCGCTTGCAGTAGCTCTGCTACTGAATTTATTTCAAAATTGCAATCCATATACAACTATGATCAGCTGTTCCTTCATCTTGGCTGAGCTCTCAACGTTGTTACGGGAAAGGATGAAGCTGATTGGTTGGTTCTTGTCACATGACCCGCGGTGCGCTTGCGGCATTCTGAAAAGTTGAGATGTTTTTACATTTTGCTGTATCTAAAACGTATCGAACCGAACCGTGACATCAGTGTATCGTATCGAACCGAACCGTGAATTTTGTGAACCGTTACACCCCTAATATATACAGTATTGTTCAAAATAATAGCAGTACAATGTGACTAACCAGAATAATCAAGGTTTTTTTTAGTATATTTTTTATTGCTACGTGGCAAACAAGTTACCAGTAGGTTGTCAGAAAACAAACAAGACCCAGCATTCATGATATGCACGCTCTTAAGGCTGTGCAATTGGGCAATTAGTTGAAAGGGGTGTGTTCAAAAAAATAGCAGTGTCTACCTTTGACTGTACAAACTCAAAACTATTTTGTACAAACATTTTTTTTTTTCTGGGATTTAGCAATCCTGTGAATCACTAAACTAATATTTAGTTGTATGACCACAGTTTTTTAAAACTGCTTGACATCTGTGTGGCATGGAGTCAACCAACTTGTGGCACCTCTCAGCTGTTATTCCACTCCATGATTCTTTAACAACATTCCACAATTCATTCACATTTCTTGGTTTTGCTTCAGAAACAGCATTTTTGATATCACCCCACAAGTTCTCAATTGGATTAAGGTCTGGAGATTGGGCTGGCCACTCCATAACATTAATTTTGTTGGTTTGGAACCAAGACTTTGCCCGTTTACTAGTGTGTTTTGGGTCATTGTCTTGTTGAAACAACCATTTCAAGGGCATGTCCTCTTCAGCATAGGGCAACATGACCTCTTCAAGTATTTTAACATATGCAAACTGATCCATGATCCCTGGTATGCGATAAATAGGCCCAACACCATAGTAGGAGAAACATGCCCATATCATGATGCTTGCACCTCCATGCTTCACTGTCTTCACTGTGTACTGTGGCTTGAATTCAGAGTTTGGGGGTCGTCTCACAAACTGCCTGTGGCCCTTGGACCCAAAAAGAACAATTTTACTCTCATCAGTCCACAAAATGTTCCTCCATTTCTCTTTAGGCCAGTTGATGTGTTCTTTGGCAAATTGTAACCTCTTCTGCACATGCCTTTTTTTAACAGAGGGACTTTGCGGGGGATTCTTGAAAATAGATTAGCTTCACACAGACGTCTTCTAACTGTCACAGTACTTACAGGTAACTCCAGACTGTCTTTGATCATCCTGGAGGTGATCATTGGCTGAGCCTTTGCCATTCTGGTTATTCTTCTATCCATTTTGATGGTTGTCTTCCGTTTTCTTCCACGTCTCTCTGGTTTTGCTCTCCATTTTAAGGCATTGGAGATCATTTTAGCTGAACAGCCTATCATTTTTTGCACCTCTTTATAGGTTTTCCCCTCTCTAATCAACTTTTTAATCAAAGTACGCTGTTCTTCTGAACAATGTCTTGAACGACCCATTTTCCTCAGCTTTCAAATGCATGTTCAACAAGTGTTGGCTTCATCCTTAAATAGGGGCCACCTGATTCACACCTGTTTCTTCACAAAATTGATGACCTCAGTGATTGAATGCCACACTGCTATTTTTTTGAACACACCCCTTTCAACTAATTCAACTAATTGCCCAATTGCACAGCCTTAAGAGCGTGCATATCATGAATGCTGGGTCTCATTTGTTTTCTGACAATCTACTGAACCTACTGGTAACTTGTTTGCCACGTAGCAATAAAAAAATATACGAAAAACCTTGATTATTCTGGTTAGTCACATTGTACTGCTATTATTTTGAACAATACTGTATATATATAAAACTGTAAAATATATATTTTACAGTAAAGACCAAAAGTTTGGACACACCTTCTCATTCAAAGAGTTTTCTTTATTTTTATGACTATTGACTATTGTAGAGTCGCACTGAAGGCATCAAGGGCTATTTGAGCAAGAAGGAGAGTGATGGGGTGCTGCGCCAGATGACCTGACCTCCACAGTCACCGGACCTGAACCCAATCCAGATGGTTTAGGGGTGAGCTGGACTGCAGACAGAAGGCAAAAGGACCAACAAGTGCTAAGCATCTCTCGGGGAACTCCTTCAAGACTGTTGAAGACCATTTCAGGTGACTACCTCTTGAAGCTCATCAAGAGAAAGCCAAGAGTGTGCAAAGCAGTAATCAAAGCAGAAGGTGGCTACTTTCAAGAACCTACAATATTACATATTTTCAGTTGTTTCACACTTTTTTTGTTATGTATATAATTCCATATATAATTCCACATGTGTTAATTCATAGTTTTGATGCCTTCAGTGTGAATGTTGCGTTCACTATGTCACGGGTGTTCGTAATGTAACGCAGGATAATAGGTGGGAGGTTACACTTACCTGATTGAAGCATGGACCAGTCAAATCCCAAACAGGTGTGTTAAATCCAGTAATGAATGAGCGCGGGCTATAAGTGGGAGCGAGTATTCATTTTGGCATGTTGTGTCGTCAGGAGAGATGCGCCACCGGTAAGCTGCTGTTTTTATCCATTGAGTTTGTTGTCTGTTGCGTTACTGCTGTGCTGCCGTTATATGTGCGCGGTTTGTATGATTGATAACTGTTACTTTGGTCACGCTGATAAAACCTTGTGTGCGATCTGATGTTTAATATTGTCGGCTCGATAGTATCCGTGGCTATAAAAGGCAAATGTTTGAAATTGGAGCGTTTCACTGTCACACGAGTTACTTCCTGTTTGCGGTGCTGGATGGGTAATGTAGTTGATCACTTTACATTTTGTAATGGATTACTATGCTCAGCGATGCCACTTAGAACTACACTCACTGTTTTTCACTTTGAGCCAACAGACTGAGAACGCTATTGGTTTAATGTGTAACATTGACATTGTATATTTGGTGTGTGTGAAGTTGTTGCATTTCTGTGTTAATATGCATGTGCTTAGTATTTAAACTAAATGGCTACACAAAGTATATTATGATATTTATAAGATTAAATACTGACTATTGAAATTTATATTTGTATATATTATATTATGTAATCTATATTTAGATTTTATGGTTATCAGTATTGTTTACATTATAACCTCTCTATTTCTCCAGGTTTATAACCTGCTGCTGACATTTGTGGACTAATCAACTGTAATTAAAAATGAACCAAGAATAAATAAAATCCACTACGAGTTGTAACAACGTGTCCTCTCCTGACGCCCCGTTCGGTGGGGATATTCTTAAAGAACCGAACAGTGAATCTACAATTTTCATAGTCATGAAAATAAAGAAAACTCTTTAAATGAGAAGGTGTGTCCAAACCTTTGGTCTCAAACTGATACACACACACACACACATACACATACACATACACATACACATATATATATATATATATATATATATATATATATATATATATATATATATATATATATATATATATTAGACAGTTTCATCGGATGCACGCGCCTGGACCTAAGTTAACTTCCGGTCTGTGTTGTGTATATCGGTCTGGCTGCGGTGCCTTCTACAAACGCAGTTAAAGCCAAGGTGATGAGTAGACTAAAGTAGGGATCGACCGATATGCATTTTTCAGGGCCGATACCGATTATTACAGATCAAGGAGACCGATAACCGATATTTTGAACCGACATGTGTCTAGTGTAAAAATGAAAATTAAATGTCAAAATTAAGAATAAAAAGGCCTCTGACAAAGACTCTCTTTAAATGATTTTAACACATCTTTAATTCTGAGAACTGTTCATAAAAAAACATTAATATTAATAAAAGTGGTACCACAGTACGTTTCATGATTAAGCCTATGGATATTTTACTACAGCTGAACAGTTTAGGGAAAGGGAAGTATTGGCATCAATAATTTACATGTTAGAAATGTGCAATAGCTTAACCTCTCATAATTATTTTCTGATGACTAAAACATAGCCTAAAATAATAGAGGTGACTACTCAATTAAAAGTCTAATGCACATCAATGGATTAACAGATAGAGAGCGCCCGTGAGAGATACAGAGAGAGAGCAATCCGTCTTCAAACAGAGTGCTGTCTTGTTCTCTCTCTCTCGCGCATATTAATCAATAAACACAATGGTGTCGATGTTTAAATCATTTAAAATGAGAATGTAAGTGTGCTCTCCCCATTTTTGTTTGTAAGAAAAAATATTGCAATATATATCGCAAAAAAATAAAATATCGCAATGTCATTTTTTCCCAATATCGTGCAGCCCTACACACAACCCATATTGTAATAGTGTTTTTTTTTTTGATGTGTTAAATGTTTGTTTGACTGTTTATCATGGCGATACAAACTAGGAAGTATACAGGACAGCGTCATTCAGAAACGTTCAATGTGAGATTATTGACAATTTACGTTATTAGCATAGGGTTATTAGTCAAATGAGAGAGCGCGGCTGCGGAGATAACTAAATCAGGAATAGGGAGCTCTTCTTTCAGCTCTTCAAAATTGCATAATGGTAATTCTGAATCTGTATAATAAATTATTTTGCAATCATGTTAGAATAAAGTAATATTTCTCCAAATATGCAAAAATAATTTGACTAAGAGCCCTAACGGAACAGACGCTGTTCAGTGAAGCTATGTGAACAACACACAAAAAAAAAGGCGGCAGACGTGAGTGAATTCATTCATGTTGATAATCTATTCACAATATAACGTTAAGTTGGCCGAATGGTGAGAGAAGTAGGTTTTAGTTTGACTATCTCAGCACTGATGTGATGATCCATTAAAGTATATCCCCAGCCAACATTGATATGTGGGCCCCATATGGGTTATACCTGGGCAGCATGGGTTCTATGTGGGCATGGGATGAAGATGGGCTATTTATGTGGGTCCCATGTATTTTTCACAATGTGGGTCCCATATAGGTTTTACCATATGGGACCTTCATGGGATCTATGTGGGCATGGGCTGAAGATGGGCAATTTACGTGGGTCCCATGTGTGATTCACAATGTGGGTCCCATTTAGGTTTGAACATATGGGACCTTCATGGGATCTATGTGGGCATGGGCTACAAATGGGCAATTTACGTGGGTCCCATGTGTGTTTCACAATATGGGTCCCATATAGATATGAGACCTTTGTGGGATCTGTATGGGCAAAATAATTTCAGACTTAAATACATCTTTACACCTTTAAAGTTTATTGGTTAAAAGCCACTTTTTAGGAAAAAATAGAAAAAATATTGAAGATTGGCAATGGGATGAAGCACAGGAACAAGTTACTTATTCTTCCATGTGTATAAAACCTACAACGACTCCACCTGTCTAAACAAAAGCTCTCTAATATATTTTCCTCTGACCCATGTGATAGGTGTAGTCAAACACCAGCATCAGACATATGTTTTGGAGTCGTCCTAAGATTGGTAATTACTGGATTTCAGTTTTTCAGTTGCTGTCAGAAGTGTTGGGGAAGCAGTTGGATGCAGACACTGTTTTTGGTGTCAGTGATAAAATAGAGCCAAAAAAAAAAAAAAGGTATGCAGCATGCAAGCCTTTTATCAATTATTTTAATAAGAAAGCAGTAGCCGAATTCTAATACATGCACGCCCACACACACATTATTTTCTTTTTCCTTTTCTTTTTCATTTTTCTTTTTCCATACAGGTATATTATTATGATATTAAATATAATATACCTGGCAGGATTTGTATAAAAGTGTCAAAAATGTGTATTGGAATTTTTTTTTTTTTGTGCCAACGTAAAAAAAACTAATAAAGAGAATGTTTTTAAAAAAGTATTTTAAAATTAAAATGATCGATATTAAAATGTTACCCTGCCTATGCAAAAATGCATTTTTCTTTTACTGCACACGTTAGCAGGGACAACCCTTTTTAAATTCTTTTACATTTTACTCCAGAGTAGAATTATATCGGTCTCACATAGACCTTACTGTACACACTCAAATGTTCTCACAACCTTCCGCTTGACAAAGTAGTCCTGTCGTATTAAAATTTGAGTTAGATTTTTTTCACATAATATTGTATCATATAATATCATATGTCAATGATCTTGGATGAAAATAAGCGTACATTTAAATGTATAGCTGTAAAGATTTTAAATATTAGAATAAAAGGAATTCCCGCGCTGGCGCGCCGATACAGTCTCTTCTATGCACAGTGGTACGGCAGGAGTTACTACTTTTAACAGTCAGCAGTGGTCGACACGGATCAGAAACAAGCAGGTAAAATGCATATTTTCTAGAAATTGTTTAATTATCCACGGTTTCAAGTATTGGGAACATTGTTTTGATCGTTTAAATTACCTTTAACATAATGTAGCCTTTAAAATTGTGATGTTGTATTTTTTTCTGGCCGCGTTATCGCTAAAATGTCTATAAAGGCTTTAAGCATGTCAATTTTTTTGACTTAAAGGTGTAGTTTTGTTCTTGTCTACCATTAATGAAGTAGGATTCTCGGTTGTTGTTCATTTATGCTTCACTTGGGCATTTTGTGGCCGTCTTGCCGCCATTTTCTCCGCCTGAGTGGAAACTGAATTTCCACACAATTTATAGTATTAACCGCGTTTGAATGGCAAAATACTTAGTTTTTAATACATTTGAAGTAACTTGCTCCTAAAAACGGCAGGTGGGGTGGATTTGAGACAGTTTTGAGACCACCATTCTTTAGGCTTTGCTGTGCGCGCAGGCCGTAGCCAGACCTAGGTCATCAGTTCAGTAACGTTAAAGTACCTCCATTCATTTTTTCATGTTCACAAACACAATTTGTCCTCTGAATGACAGCTTTGCTGTCGAACTCCTCATATGAATGTCTGCATGACACGTATAATTAAGTTTAGTTTCCAAGAATGGCATGAGAATTATCTCTGTTAAACGCTAGAGGAACGATCAACTCTTGAGAGCGTTGTGAGAAAGGGCGCTGGCGCAGCCTCAGTGTTCAGGTGTAGGGATTGGGCGTCGTGACGTCATCACTTAGCGTGGCCGCCATGTTGAAGGCCCCCTACTGCTACTGCGCAATAATGTGCTCGTGCTTATGATGGGGAGGGAGGGTTGTGGGCCGTTGAGCATACTTACGGAGCAGGAGTGCCACTTATATATGTCCTGTGTCTAATAGGAGAGAGATAGTGATTGGAGCAATTTGACAGCTGACCGCATATGCTGTTCACAGCCTTGCCTCCATGACTGAACTAACGCTGTGCTCGATTTATCATGCACGAACTGCAATTAGAAGTTTGATAGTGTTCTTAAGCAATTTATATATAATAGTAAATTAATTTGTATATTGATGTCAGCCACATTTATACATGATTTTATACATTGATTGCTGTCTATATAAAATGTACAGTATATATAACAAGTACTATATGTAGATTGTTGTTTATATCATATACACTATTGAAATTATTCCTAATTTTGTTTTTAGATAATGGAGTACTACGGTGCAAGCTCACGTACTACAAGGCGACGAATCAAAACAAAAGTGCAAGAACATTTAATGAGCTTTGCTGTGGATGCTCTAGAAGTTCTTGATGAAACTGTTGAGCAAAGTGTGAATGATGAGCAGTTTTTTGAAACTGACGTATCAGATCAACTGAATTTCACATTGGATAGTGATGAAACAAATGAATCATTTCAAGATTCTGATGAAGAGGAAATGGAGCCTCAGCCTGACATGAAGACAAAATTGGCTGAATGGGCAGCTAGTCGGAATATCTCTCAGTCTGCTTTGTCAGAATTATTGCACATACTTATAAATGAAGGTCTTAACTTGCCTAAAGATCCAAGAACACTTATGTCCACTTTAAAAGACTGTGAAGTAAAAAAAATGGGGAGTGGAAGTTACTATAATTTTGGCATTTGTAATGCAATATGCGCAGAGCTTAAGAGTGCACAAGTTGAACTCACAGACACATTAACTCTAAGACTAAATGTTGATGGAATACCGCTTTTCCGTAGTTCTAATGCACAGTTATGGCCCATCCTTGGTAAAATTAAGGAGCTACCTAGCTCGAAAGTGTTTATGATAAGTCTGTATGCTGGCCCATCTAAACCACCATCAGTTCATGAGTACATGAAAGATGTTGTTGAGGAATTTAAAAGACTAACAAAGGAAGGCTTGTACTTCAATGAGAAACATTACAGTGTTCCCTTGCCCGATGCATTTATATGTGATGCTCCTGCGTGAGCTTTTCTCAAATGTATAAAAGGTCACTCGGGTTACAGCTCTTGTGAGCGTTGTGTGCATCCTGGTGTTCATTTAAATGGAAAAATAGTGTACCCAGACATGGAAGCAGCCTTGAGAACAGATGCCCAGTTTGATGAAATGTTAGATGAGGAACACCATCGTGATATGTCACCTCTTCGGGAGTTGGGAGTAGGTTTAGTGACATCTTTTGTCCTTGATTACATGCATTTAGTGTGCTTAGGAATTGTCCGTAAGCTTGTTTCACTGTGGGTTAAGGGACCCTTGACATGTAGGATTTCATCAAGTGTTCTTTCTGTTGTATCTGAGAACTTGAAACGACTTAGGCAAAATTTGCCTAGGAATTTCTCAAGAAAACCACGGTCCCTTTATGAATATAGTCAATGGAAAGCCACAGAGTTTAGGCAGTTTTTGTTATATACTGGCCCTGTTGTGTTGTTCAATGCATTTCCTAAACGTGTATATAAGAACTTTTTAGTCTTATCAGTTGCCATAAGAATTCTTTTGTGTCCAGATTTGTGCAGTGTCTATTGTGATTATGCTGAAAAGTTATTGAAGTTTTTTGTCACAAATTTTGGCAAAATCTATGGATCTGAGTTTCTTGTATATAACACTCACAGCCTTACACATTTGGCACAAGATGCTCGCAAATATGGTGCTCTTGACTCTGTATCATGCTTTCCATATGAAAACTATTTAGGACAATTGAAAAGGATGGTAAGGAGACCTCAAAATCCTGTTGAACAAATTGTGAGACGTGTGGATGAGAAACAAGCTTTTAAGAGGGACTCAAAAGGATGTTCAACAATGGAAGAAAATCTTAAACAGCCACATTTCTCTGGACCTACTCCACTAGGATTTTCCACACACAAACAGTTTAAGCAATGCCAATACAAAGGAATGACCATCTCCTGCTCTCCGGGAAACAACTGCTTTGAAATTAATAGCAGAGTTGCCCTTGTTAGAAATCTTCTGGTTTCTCCCATGGCAGACATTTTTGCAGTATGTGAGTTTTTTAATACAGGAGCATGTTTTTTTGACTACCCTGTCACTTCTTCAAGTTTGGGGATTACTGTCGTCTCCGCACTCACTGGTCAGCTTTTTGTTGTTCCAGTGGCACAACTTTCAAAAAAACTTGTTCTTCTCCCTATGACTGATGTGTATGTGGCTTTGCCTCAGCTGCATGATTACTGACTCTGTACTTTAATGGTTCAGGATGTCCCTTTATAGTGTAGTGGAGTTCATTGATGAGTACACAGACAATGGAAGGACTGTCATTGATGTCATCCCTACAAGCTGGATTACTGGTCCAGAAAGAGAAGAATGCTTTTGGCCAACTGGTAGGACTGTGGACATCAGCAAGGCTGTTAAAAAACGGTTAACTCCTGGAGCAGACTGGGAAAAGTACAGCATACGTGTCTTAGGAAATGCAGGTAACTTAAACCATCTGGTTTTACATTTTTCAAATAATACTTTTTTTATTTGAATAATACTTTTGTTCCTAAATGTATTTGTGTTTTGTTTTTTACAGAGACGTATTCTGCAGCAAGAGCTAAACTTAGTAGGGCCGAGGAGACCTCAGATATACAAACTGACATTGAAGTGCCAATGAAGCGCAAAAGATTGTAAGTTAAAACTCATTTTCTCCATAATGCTAGTTGGAGTTAGGAGCTATACTATACCAAAACACATTATTTTGCTTAAATAGGGTCCTATGATTTAAGATATGTGGAAAACGTAGACAGAATTGCAGAATCCATTCATAAAAATTGAATTGATGAGGAATATTGCAGATTCAAGCATTTGACGGCCCTATAGTATTAGCCTAATATAAAATAACAAATAACTTACACAAAGTTTAAATAGGTAGGCCTATACAAAATAAAAAATCATTAAAGAATGAGGAACAAATAAATATGAAAAAGGGCTGAAATGATTCCTCGAGTAACTCAATTACAAAAAATGAACGAGGCAAATTCCTCTGCCTCGAAGCCTCTTTTAATTTATTGTAAATCTCACGTCAGGTTCTTTCGCAATGATTTTTTTAATGTGACACAACGTATTTACGTCACCCACAAAGCGAAAGGAGACACAAGGAGTCAGCAGTGTTTTGTTTTGAGGGTAACGGCAAACGTAAAGAGAATGTCGTGGCATGTGTCCATTGCAAGATAGAGCTGGCATACCACAACTAGAGCCCTATGATTTCCGCGATGCAGAAAACGCGGAGGGAATCGCGGAATCCAGTCATAAAAACGGAATTTACAGTTTAACATGGAATGGCACGGAATTTTCTAAATTTTGAATGAATTAATCAAAAATAGGTAATTGCACTTCCATCAAATCATGATATGAACTAATATCTGTAAATATTAAGCCGGAACAGTCTATTTACCGTATTTTCTGGACTATAAGTCACACTTTTTTTCATAGTTAAAAATAAATGCGACTTATAGTCCAGTGCGACTTATATGTTTTTTCCTCATCATGACGTATTTTTGGACTGATGCGAATAATACTTAGGTGCAATTTATAGTCCGAAAAACACAGTAAATTTGAATCGTGCATGTTCTGCATGTCTGTGTTAATGAATGGAGCAGAAGCGTGTCTTTCTTTATCACACACACTGAAGCGCGTGACGTTCCAGTGATTTCAGCGTCTGCTGTCTCACTAAATAAGGATGTGAACACATGAACACTATCTCTGAAAAAACTGCTCTGACAGTCACTTCATGAGCATTTGACCGTTTGATTTGAGTAAAACTAGCGTCACTTCATATACACAGAACTGTAAAGGTACATTAACCCATCAAAATAAAAGTCAGGTTCAGTTTAAAGTCAAGTATTTGCCAGAAATGTATTACTAATGTTCAGCAGAATGAACATAGCCTGCTATTAAAAAAAAAAATAATCAAACATTATCTTTTTCAAGGTTTAATCACACAACATTTCTTCCATGTTTTATTTTTAATAGTAAATCCCCTTTGTTCACCAAAAAGTTAAGTTTGCTTAATTTTCAATAGTTAAAGGATAAATTAAATGTTTTGTGTTTAATGTTTAATGTGTATCTCAGAAAATGCTTTATTTAAAACCCCAACTGAATGGCACTTAAATGCACTTAATTCATTTGTCAACTTTATTGTCATTGTTCACAGTACAAGTACAGACAGAGAAACAATGGGTACTAATTAAATGTTTATTTTTGATGTATGCATTGCATTCTATGCATTTAAAAAAAAAAAAAATTCTAAAAAGGAAAACTTAGTTGTTCATTTTAAGAGGCCCTTATTTTCTCTTGCATAATTAATATTGCACTTTAAGCAAAAACAAATTTTATCAGATTAATCGATGGAATTTTTGGTAGAATACTCGATTACTAAAATATTAGATAGCTACAGCCTTCCATGTCATTTGTGATTTTAATTGCAGAAGACTTTTCAAAATCCAAAATAATTTTTAAACTGGCACATTTACATTTAGTTTAAAAACTCTTCTGCAATCATCTTGTCTTTTTCACCTCACTCTTGTCAGTCAGCTCGACTCACTCTCTTCATGTGATAAATAAAACCTGATCTGTGATGTGCGACTGTATGGAGTGAGTTTTGGTTCTTTATTACATGCGAGAAAATAAATGATCTGAGAGAAAAAAGAATATTTGAGAGAAAAAGTTTTCATGCCAATAGCAAAAAATAATAATATTTGAGACTAAAAAAAGTTTTGAGAGAAAGTATTTTCTCATAGAACATAAAAAAATATACATTTGAAATTCTCTCTCAAAATACTTTGAAAAAAACTCTCAAATATATATTTTTTGCTATCAGTGTGAAAATATTTTCTCTAAAAAAAAAAAGTGTTTCTCTCGAAACGCTTTTCTTTGCTCTTGATGCAATTTCTTGCTCTCGTGTCAGGATTTTGCTTTCACTGTGAGAATTGTGTCATGGGCGGGGCCACGTTCCTATTGGCCAGTCGGGTGAGCATCGTCTTGTCTTGGGAGTCGAACTGAATCATTACACCATTGTTGAAAGTTGTACGGGCGGTTGTATGAACAAGCAGTTACTCTTCAGGTGCTTTGAGGCTAGCAAGTGCAAAGGTAGAAACTAGCTCACTACTCACTAAATAAGGCGTGAAACTATCTAAATCAAAACATTAATTTGGCATTTGATTTAAACATAGTATAAACCAGGTGAGTTTGCAAGTTTACCTAGCATGATGGCTGGTTAGCTTTACTAGCGATTAGCAAGCAAATAATATAATACACATTCATTCATTAATATGAGTGCTATTTTTTAATGTTTAATCTTCAGTGATACTGAACTTGCTCAGCCAGCTGTGTGTCATCATCTTACCCAAACATTGGAGAGTCCGTGCTCAACTAAACTATCCATAAGGCAGAGGCGGCATCTATGCAGGTGAACCGAACAATGGTGTAATGATTCAGTTCGACTCCCAAGACAAGACGATGCTCACCCGACTGGCCAATAGGAACGTGGCCCCGCCCATGACACAATTCTCACAGTGAAAGCAAAATCCTGACACGAGAGCAAGAAATTGCATCAAGAGCAAAGAAAAGCGTTTCGAGAGAAACACTTTTTTTTTAGAGAAAATATTTTCACACTGATAGCAAAAAATATATATTTGAGAGTTTTTTTCAAAGTATTTTGAGAGAGATTTTTTTTCTCAGAAATAATTAAAAAAATTTCAAATGTATATTTTTTTATGTTCTATGAGAAAATACTTTCTCTCAAAACTTTTTTTAGTCTCAAATATTATTATTTTTTGCTATTGGCATGAAAATTTTTTCTCTCAAATATTCTTTTTTCTCTCATGAAATGTTTTTTTGCTATCAGTGTGATAACTTTTTCTCTCAAACTTTTTTTTTCTCTCAGATCTTTTATTTTCTCGCATGTAATAAAGAACCAAAACTCACTCCATACGACTGTTATTCATCCTCTTGGTAGTGGTAGTGAAGTGGCAGTACTTGTGGCATCCCTAGTCGCCGTTTTACTGTCTGGTTGGTCCAGTCTGAAATACTTCTAAACAGCGGACATACTGCTAACCACTGATCTATAATATAGAAGCGACTTCGCTGTCTGTTGGCAGTTTAGAACGCGAGGAGCGATCCAGTCATATATAGATCAGTGATGCTAACGCGTTTTCATTTCTTCACTGCTCTAAACGGGTTGCTTGTGGCAAAACAGCACAACTTCCTGTGTTTGCAATGCATTCTGAGCAGCGAAGAAGAACTGTGCAGCGGTAAGGCAAAACTAGCGGTCATAACTAGATCTTGTTTAAGAAAATGGTATCGGATCGGTATATGGGTTCATGTACTAGCAGATGCCAGAATTTGTTGCGTTATCTGTGATATTTCCGATACTAGTATCGGAATCGGAACAACTCGACTCAACTGTTTAACTCTAGGGGAGTTATAAAATTAGCCTATTTTCAAAATAGTGGCGTTCCTTTAAAGACATTTATTGATAAGGCTTTAACTGATTTTTCTTTTTCAAATATCTTTTTAGGCCAAATAGAAAATTTTTTCCTTTCACTAGCGAAGAGTCAGACAGCACTGAGGATGAACTACCACCCACACCTCCCCATCAACTAAAAATTACAACCCAAAAGGTCACCACCAAGACAATGGATGGCCAGACTGAAACTGGACCTTCCACTCAGAGAGTCGCCACTACAGGACCTACGATTCAGAGATTTGCTACTTCTGATTCTGCTATGTTCATCAAACTCTTAACACTATTAGAAGAAGTGAAGGAGACCCAGAGGGTGCATAGCAATATGTTAAATGCTTTGCTCAAGCAACATGATGAGTCTTTGCCAGAGGTTCCTGAAGGAATTGTCTTCCCTATAACAACAACTGAAGACTTGGAAGCAATGAATGAAAAGTTGCATGACCCAAGATTAATGTCCATTGTTGTAAGTTCACATTGCTTGCTGATCTTATTTTTGTGTGGTCATCCAGTCCTTGGGTATTGTCCTTGTGTGCTCAAGACATAATTTCATTTCAAAGCATGCATGCACAAAGCTGCCTTTCAGACAGTGTGTGTCTATTAAAATTAGTTATTTTTAGTGGCTCATCGCAAGTAAGTTTTCTGATACACAGAATATGCAAGCCGTTTGCCAGATTAGAATGATGAGAGCAAGTCTGTGAACACTTGAGAGATGCAACCATAGATTTTGCTAACCTATCACAATACAAGATAATGAATCCTTTATCAAACAACATTAAAAAGCTACTATAGTTTAAAAAGCTGTAATATTGAGTTACAGTAAACAATTTTTTTGGTAATTAAAATGTTGGTGTTTTTTGTGGCATCTCATTTATTGACAAAACCACACATTGATTATTTGAAGATGGCAGATGCGTTGACATGTCTTGAGCAGTCAAATGTGGCATCTACCTACATATCTAA